>NC_135848.1:460000-485000 GCF_029677425.1 Wolffia australiana
TTATTTAAGCATTTTTGAAATGAAAATTGATTATTATATTATAGCTATTGCAATAAAGGGCAAATGCAACTGATCAAGTGAGAGGATAGGATTTGCTTTACGACATGGAGACGTAAGGCAACAAAAACACACTATCCCATTAAAAGCATGAATCAAAATTGTTATTAATTAAATGATTAAAATTAAAGCTGTTATTAATTAAATGATTAATTCAAATGCATGTTTTCCACCAGAGTCTTAGTCATTGCATGTACTCTGGTTGTCAAATAATTAGACAGTGAGATCGTGATAGATGATGGCAGGGATGTCTTTTCACTTGGTCACGTCACATTGTTACTACTCATAAATAACATGCTTATTTTTATTTTAATTCCATGTTTTTTTATTTCTTAGATTTTTAGAATGAAGTTCATATTTCCCTCTCTTTTAAAGTGTTTTAACAGAATGTTTTTACATAAAATTCATAAATAAAATAATTTTATAAATAATATATATAATTTTCATGTTTTAATATTCCTATTAGGGTTTTTAATATTTTAAGAATGATATTCTGATTTCTCTGGATTTTATGGTATTTTTACAGAGTTTTATACTGTTAAATTCATAAATAAAACATTTTTTTAAGTCAAATTTTTTTTTCAGGTCTTCCTAAAATTTTTCCCACCAGATTGGAGGAGAGAGAAAACCAGATGATGATATAGAAGGAATTTTAGGCTGACATTTTGCGGGTAGTCCCATCTTTACCTCCTCTATCCATCCACTATCTAAGATCTATAAATAAACCCTCCGATCATTGTAAAAAAGGCACCCTTGAATTGTGTTACTAATTACAATTAGTGTATTATTTTTCTCATTCGAATCACCTTTGGATCTATTATTTCATTCCAAGAATGAAGGATTGAAGGAATAGCATTCAAATCAAGACACATGAAGAGAAAGCACCAGTCGGTCCGTTGGGCACATGCCAACAAGGTTAGTGTGATATTCGTTTTTTTATGACTCATATCTTTGTCTTTTTCTTAGATTATCAGTGCCGTTTGCTTAGGATTTTGCCATTACACATGACACCTCTAACTCTGTCTCTTGCCAGCAGGTATTTGCATCCATTTCAGTCTTCATCGGTGATGATAATATCAGCATCATTTGCCCCCCCCCCCCCCCTTCTACTTCTCATGGGTGAATATCCACCGTCATCTCTGTTGAAATCAGTAGTGATATCTTTTTACTGCTCAACTCCACTTAAGTCCGCTGCCACCATCCATCACTTGACGCTTTTAAAGCGCCATCAATGGTACCAATTGGTAATTAATTAATATTTTGTAATATAAAATTCCATTAAAATTATCAAAATTAGTTTAAATAAATTAGGTTTATTGGGAATTTTTATCTCCATTTTATTGTCAATAAATTTTCATTAGCTTGCATTCATTAAATTATATTTAATTACTAAAATAATATAAAATTAAAATAAATAACTTAAATTCACATTTTGAATACTTGCTCTGTGAGGATTCGACCTTTACACTCTTTGTACTCCGAAGGAAAGTTATAAATATGGAAGGACACGGTCCGGTCTCGGTCCATTTTTACCGAAAACCTAAACCTAGACCTGAAGTTCGGTCCGGTCTTGGTCTTGGTCCGGGCTCGGTTTGGTCCGGTTTTCGGTCAGTCATGTTGACTAGTCAACATTAAGTTGACTTGGTCTTCTCACTGCATCTCATGTCACTTCTAGTGCTGAACCAATGTTGAATGAGAGTGAGAGAGTGACACTGAGAGAGTGCAAAGGCAGAGATAATACCATAGGGAGAGAGTGAGAGGGCGAGACAGAGGGAGAGAGTGCGAGAGGGAGAGAGTGACAGAGGGAGAGAGTGACAGATGGACAGAGGGGGAACAAGAGGGGGAGAGCCAGAGAGGGAAGTGAGGGGGAAGGAGAGGGAGGGAGTTCAATAGAGAGAGATTGCGAGAGGGAGAGAGTACGTGTGAGAGAATGAGACAGGGAGAGAGGGAGAGCAAAAGAGAGGACTAGAGGGAGAGAGGCGGAGAGTGAGAGCAGGAGATAGGGTGACCAGAGAGAGGGGGTGACAGAGAGCGAGAGAGAGAATGAGAGGGCTTGAGAGACAGGGAGAGAGGAGAGGGAGAGCAGGAGAGAGTTTGAGAGAGAGGGGGAGAGGGAGAGAGGGCGAGAGAGAGAGAGGAAGAGAGGAGAAGAGGGAGCGGGAGAGAGGGTGAGAGAGGGTGAGAGAGGGAGAGAGAGAGGGAGAGAGGAGGAGATGGAGAGCGGGAGAGAGGGTGTGAGAGAAAGGGAGACAGGAGGAGAGGGAGAGCGGGTGAGAGAGTGAGAGAGAGGAGAGGGAGAGAGGGTGAGAGAGAGAGGGAGAGAACGAGATAGAGACAGGAGGAGAGGGAGATCGGGAGAGAAGGTGAGAGAAAGGGGGAGAGAACGAGATAGAGAGAGGGATAAAGGGAAAGAAAATGAGTGGGAGAGAGTGAGAACAAGAGTAGTGGAAAGAGGGAGAGAGGAATGGAGAGCGAATGAGAGAGAGAGAGAGTAAAACAGGAACAGGGAGAGAGAGAGAAGAGAAGAGAAGAGAAGAGAGGAGGGAGAGCGGGAGAGAGGGCGAGAGAAAGAGAGAGAGAGAGAGAGAACGCGATAGGGAGATGGATAGAGGGAAAGAAAACGAGAGGGAGAGAGTGAGAACGGGAAACACGGTGAAAGGGAGGGAGGGAGGGAGGGAGAGCGAACGAGAGGGAGAGTGAGACCAGAACAGAGGGAGAGAAAGAGAGGGAGAGAGAAAGCATGGGAGAGTGAGAGAGAACGAGGGGGAGAGAGAACGAGCAGGAGAGTGAGAGAGAACGAGCAGGAGAGAGGAAGAGACAATGAGAGAAGGAGAGAGAGGGAGAATGCGCATGCGAGAGGGAAAGAGGACAACAGAGAGAGAGAGAGAGATAACGTGCGGGCGAGAGGAAGAGAGGATTAAAGAGAGAGAGGGAGAGAGGACGGGGGAAAGAAAGGAGGGAGAGAGGGGGAGAGGGAACAGGTGAGAGAAAGAGTAACGGTCTTCGGTCCTGTTTGATGTGCGAACCGGACCCGGACCGGAAGGTTTGGTCAGCCCTAAAAAGGCTGACCGACGGTTCAGTTCGGTCCGGTCTGACCGAACTTCGGTCAGACAGTGTCCTTCCCTAGTTATAAATATCATTTCATAAACCAAAAGACCTTAATTGACATATCTTACCCTTATTTCTGGCTGAACAATTGTCTCAGTCAGTGACACCAATGACATTGTCTTAGTCTGTGTTGTTAATGATATTGTCTCTAATGGTGATGTCCTCTTAATTGGTTTCATCATCCTTTGAGCATTTTTGTTTAATTATCTCGGTTAGTGATATCATCCATCAGTTATGTTGGCAACGTCATCAATCTGTGACTGATAACACACAAATTCAGTGGTAAAATACTACAGATGTGTGTTATTTGGGGGTATTAAAGTGATCTAAATGCATATTTCTCATTTGGAATTATCATTTATGTGCATTAGAACCACTTATTTAGCACTAAATCAAAATGAAGTTAATTTGGTGAGTATATCATTTTTCTGATTTTCTTTGGGTATTCTTCCAGAACTTTTTTGTTATCAGAATATATTTATATATTTGTCAAAAGGCTTATTTGGGTCTAAATATTTTAGATGACAGGTTTCAGCAGGAGATTGGACAATTTTGGAGGGAAAATTCGGAGAAAGGAGAGCCAAAATGAGCACAGAACACGAGGAGGCGGAGGAGAGAGAAAATGATGAAATGTGGAGACTTAGCCCACTTCAAACCCTCATATCTCACAATTCCACCATTGGATCAAGCTCAAATTTTGTTGGTGGGTTTTTCACTTCATCGACTTTCAATCCAACAGTGGAAATTACCATAAAATTTCTAGAACTCTTGTAATGAAGGGGACGCCCAAGGGCAAAAGGGAAATTGACTTTACCCTTTCATCCAAGGTACTTAAACCCTTTTTTTTCTCTCTCTGCGACCATTTGGAGTCTTCCATCCACAGCTGAGCAGACAAAGGAGGAAGGTCTTGGATCAAACAAGGTTCTGAATTTATTTCATTGCATTTTCTGGTCTTGATTTCTAGATTGCATTCGTCTAAATTGCCTTTGGCTTGGGCGAAATGTTCTGGCCCTTTCTAGGAGTTGAATATGAGTTTGCTTGAGATGAAAATTGAGCCCTGAAAACAAAAATTAACTAAAAATTAGATAGATTTCATTTCCTTTTAGTTTAAAAATTAGACCGCTCCTAAAAACTCTTGAGAAAAATTGAATCAGCTCCTATATAGATTATCATTCCTACATAGATTATCTTATTCCTTACTCTATTTCTGATTTCTTGATCTTGATTTCAAGATCAAGAAACCTAAATAGATATCTCACAAATAAAATCCTCATTTATTTTCCCCTATCCTGAGTTTCTTGATCTTCTTGACAAGATAAAGAAATCTAGATAGGAATCACTCCTATTATCTCCTCTGTATTCCTCTCCCAAATTCAGCTCAAAATTCACTAATCATATTGAACATCTCATTTACCTACTAAGCCTCTCTTGGATGATCCTTGATATTCACACTATACATCTAAGTATTGGGGTAAATTTATAAATTGAATTGCATAATCTGAATTGTACAATGACAGTAATTAAGGAATCTTAATTATCCAAAAAATCAGCTTATCAGTTGGGGCCGGAGACATCCTCTCACTTGGTCACGTCATCTTTTGACAATGTTGGTCACATCATCTTTGTTGGTGATGTCAATGGTGTCGTCTTAATTGTTGACGGACAAAACCAAAATGTGTCATGAAATCCTACATATTTTAAGGTTATGTTGGCATTATTTTGTTTAATATTATCTTCATTTTTTATAAATTCTCATTTAATGCATTAAAAATGGGCCATTTGATTAAAAAAAATTCTTAATATGATTTTTACAGGCTAATAATTTTTTGTCCAAAATGTGCTCTAGCTTATTAATTTAATGGATTAAATTCTTCTCTCTAATGGTTATTCTACATTTTCAGGGTGCATTGCAATAAATAATTTAAAAATGATGAATACAAGTTTAGGTAGCACCATCGGCTGAGATGGGCACGCCAATGCTCATGCCAGCCACAAGCAAGCGAACGCAGAGTACTCAAGCTCACCCATAGCCTTGCAAGCAAAGTAAGGAAGGCCACCACAAATTGAGCCAGCAGTGGGCCTATAGAGGGCCCAAACAGTAGACCCATATGAGAGGGCCCAAGTCAAGAGAGAGCATTCTTATGTGGGCCAAATCATATGTTAGTTTTCATTACAATCATCCAATTTTCCATGTGAAGATCGTACAGTCCACATTATATCTGAATCCTCTTTTCTCTTAATTCTTTTTCTAGCCCTCTAATTGGTTACAAAAGCTGACAAGGACGGGTGGGCCCTTCAACCAAAAAATCGTAAAGGAGAAAGAGGCTAACGAGGCTGATGACAACCATATAATGTAGCTCATGAGTGCACCATAACTAATTGGGATCCACAAATGCGACTTAGCTCATCCGTTGGACCCTCAATGAAGGAGATTGGGCAGATCTGTCCATCTCCACGCCTAGCCATTGGCCTTGTCAGTCAGGTGGCAGTTTCTAGCTGCTGGGGACTGTTATAGGTTATCAAACAATCCCTCGAGGGCTCGCAGGGTCAGACCACCCTTTCTACAGTTGACGATGATCCCCAAAATGCATTTAAAAGTAGTTTTTTTACTCCAATGTTGGCCATCTTCTGACCATTCTTCTCAAGGCAATGAAAGACCCATCCCTGAGTTTTCATGGCTTTCTTGGGATGGTAATAGCTCCCTAGAGGCTTGGGGAGCTCAGGTTAGTGCCAAGGGAAGCTCTGGCTCACCTTGGATTTGTACTAGCACAGAGGAAGGTGGGAAAAGCCACACATTACAGTTGAGGGGTGGCAGTTGAGCCCCCCAAACCCATCTTAATCAGGGTTATTCAGGTCAGCTGCTGTACTCCATCTGGTAGATCTTTAATAGTTTATTCTTCCAATAACCTTCAATATGATTTGAATCAAAGTGAAAATTGATTTCTTTTGAGTTTCATTGTTCAACCTCTTTGAGGCTATTTGAAAAACATAATGGGCATTAACAATTTCATCTAAAATTTCCTTATTTTCCTCCATATTTTCTCATAAAATACAATAATTATCCATTAACTATTTTTTTTTGTTGAAATTTTGAACTGCGACCACATGCCCATGCTGTGGTCACCAACAAGGACTTCCCAGGCGATCACCCATCATGGTACTGCTCTCGCCCAAGCACGCTTAAGATCGGAGTTCTATTGGTATCTGGTACACTAGTGTGTTGATACTAGTGCATATCCATTAACTATATAAAACATATAGTTTTATTATCTTACTATATTCTATTCCCCAACCATATATTAGTAAACATAAACTTGATGGAAATATATGTGGCGGGCAAGCCAATCACACATTCCACATCTCTTTCCATGTTCATTAATATAACATATTCATTATAGTGCACGTGTGATTCTTATAATGAGGTCCGTGAATACATGAACTGACTTAGTGAATTATGATGAGATCCTAATACGGAGATCACTAGTCTTTAAGCATGTGTTCTAAACATTCCTATTCGAAGGATACGCGAGAAGGACATCGAAGTATCCGGATAGAATAGCACTATCTAGCCTCACTCATATGATGAGTATGGTCGGTCCCGTAGCCATTAGTGTGGCGACACTAAGGATAGATAGTGGGTGCTCTTTAGTGGAAAGAGTTCACTGAATAGATCCGTACGAATCCCTCAATGGTATTATACCGAACTGTCAATCAGGTATATTCACGTCACAGTTGTGTAAGTGGTCCTTAGACTTGAGACACCAAAGATGTCTTGTGAACAGACTGTTGTACTTTGGCTATGGCCAACGAGTCTCTAATCATGGGATTCTAAACGGTCTTAGTTCGGGTGCATCATGAAGTTCGTGAAGGCGATTGAGTGGTAAAGATGGGATCGTCCACCCTCGGCATAAGAGGTGACAGCTTAAGGAAGATGATGCGATGAAGTCCTTGGCCAAGGCAGTGAAATATCAGAGAAGTGTTCTCCGATGATTTCCGAATACATAAGTACTAACTCAGATGACCAATTAGGGTTTGCCAATTAACCATACCTAAGTCATCCAATGAGTGTCAAGTGGATGAGGGATTATACGTACACGGTAATCGATGACGAACATGTTCCATGGGTGAGTTGATAAAAACTCCTTTGTATCTTCTAGAACACGAGGTGTAGCTTGGCACCCCACGTGTCAGAGACTCGACCTCTTGATTGGGTTAAATCAATCCGACATAAATTAATCTATATGATGATGTAGTTAAGTAATTTGGAAGGCCAATAAAGGTTATTAGGCCACTAGAGTCATTAACTAGACTGATACATGGGCGTAGAGGGTCACACGCAAATGATCTTTTGGATATCGGAAGATATACTTAAGTTTTGGGGGTTTTTATGAAAAATACCCACTTAGTATAAATAGGGGAAGGCCGTGAACAAAATTCACCTAGGCCAGAAATGTTCGGGGTCCCCTTCTTCTCGCATCTCCCAACACCCCCTCTTGCACTTCTGATGTGATCGGGATGACATAACGACGCCGACGGAGAAAGAACGGGGCTCGTCAATGAGAAGGAGGATATCCGACGTGTCGAGGACCGCGTGGATACGTCTAGAGGCTGCACACCTGAGCAGCTCGACTCAGCTCATTCCGAGATCCAAGAAATCACGGATGGGATCTGTGGAAAGATACTTTGTTTCATGGTTTTATCGATGCCGTACGATTTTGCTTAAATCTTCCGCTGCGGATCATTTCCATTTCTTCATCCAAATCTAGGCTTCTAGAACCTAACACTAGTTGCCCCTTTTTCTTCTTCCTAATATTCTCTGTTTATCCAAGAATATTGTCTTTATGGTGAGAAGATTTGCTAGAATTGGAAAACGACTTGGGGAAGAGGAAATGGAGATCTAAGAGCGCCTTGATTACATGGATACTTATAGAAGCCGGACACATGAGCAGCTTCAGAATCATCTTTAAGGGAGAAATTCAAGGGTGGAAGACGTTCCCCATAAGGTTTACGAATTTTAATTCATTTTAGTGATCCATTTGGAATAGATCATGGGTTACATTACATAGAAAAATGTTTTCTAGACTAGTCAAAGCACCATAACCTAGCATTCTAGAACTATGTTTACAACTTGGTGTTCAAAATATTACAGAGGATATCGAGATTAAGGGGGAGAATGTTGGGTCTGATCTTGGGCTTCGGATGATTATATGGTTCTTGCTAACTTGGTCTTGTATCACAAGATCTCATACTGCATTTTAAATCTCTATATCATTTTAACTTATTTCCGAATAATATTAAGTATATGTATCTTCAGCAAAGTTTCAATTTCAAGGATCGAAAGGCTCAAGGCTATGTGCTCAAGTTTTTGTGTCAAGTCCAAACTCATTGTCATAAATCTGCCTTGATCAGTATATGTTTTCATGTTCCTATCACTGAGATCTTAGCCCTGCTCAACTTACTCTTCTATAGGGCCAATGTTTATAGTGAAAATGGAAACAATTTTTCTTCGAGTCTTTTAAGTATATGAAAGCTTATTGCTCCTCATGAGGGGACAGAAGGGCTGACATAAAATGAAAAAAAATCCTGGACCCCAATAATAAATCTATGTATTGATCTAACCCTCTATCCATCTATCTCCATATGCCTTTGTGCATCTATTTGTCTATACATATAATCTTTTTTACCTGTCCTTCTAGCCATCCATCCATCTATTTATTATATATCTCTATGTCTATGTATCAATCGAGCTATGTATCTGTCTGTTTACTTATGAACTTCCCTATCTTTCTATCTTTTGTCAGTCTATCTTTATTTTCTCTCTCTTCTCCATCTCTCTATCATCCTATCTAGTTATTTGTCTGGAGATATATCCAGAATTTCATTCAGACTACATTATCAATCTAATCTTAGCATTAAATAACTTATACTCATTTTTTATTCATCGCGGCATCACCTTCAATGGTAGATTGACGTAGCCCATTGTATGGGCCATTCCACTTTGATCACTTATCGATCTGATTTTCATCAGCTGAGTTGATCGTTTCACGTGATTTGAGTGGGTCTAATTAAAACTCTCCTCTTAAATAAAACCTTGCAAAAAGTGTATATTTGTCCCTTCTTGCTTCATGTTGTGGATACATCAACCCTCTCTCTCTCTCATGCAAGTCTTCAACTCGGCTCTCTACTGACAGCCAAGTCAGCAAAGGAGACTTCAGATGACGTGGCCCAATAGGACTTAATTATAAAGACTCGCAATATAGGATTCGTTTAGCGATGTAGCCATATATTTGTTAATAAAATAGACGGATAGGATTCAATATAGGATTAAATCAAGTGGTTAGGATTCAATCTAGACAGGATCAAATCTAGCGGTTAGGATTTCACGTAGATAGGATTAAATTGAACAGTTCAAGTTTGTATTACTCTAGCTGTTACAATAGCTATAACAGCTAGGATTAAGTCCTACATAACAGATTTTTATATAGTAATATAAATACTAACCCACGTAACAAGTTCTTTATGGATTAGTATAACGACCCTAATTTTCTCTCTGTATCTCTCTCTCTCTCTCTTGTTTTCTTTCTACAACTTCTTGTTCTTCTTGATCTTCAAGTGCAATGATTCGGGTTTGACAATCCCTTCACGCTCAAGTTTTCATACTATCAATCTACCTATCTCTATCTATCTATCTATCTATCTGTCTCGCTCTCTCTCTCTCTCTCTATCTTCCTATCTCTCTCTTTCTATCTATCTATCTATCTATCTATCTATCTCTCTATCTGTCTACCTATCTCTCTCTGTCTATCTATCTATCTCACTCTCTCTCTCTATCTATCTATCTACCTAGGCTTAGGGAAGGACACGGTCCGGTCTCGATCTGGTTTTACCAAAAACCTAAACGTAGACCTGAAGTTCGGTCCAGTCTCAGTCTCGGTCCGATTTCGATCTCGGTCCAGGCTCTGTCCAGTTCGGTCTTTGGTTGGTCATGTTGACTATTCAAGGTTAAGTTGACTTGGTCATCTCACTGCATCTAATGTCACTTCTGGTGGTGAAGTAGTAATGAATAATGAGAGAGTGAGAGGGGGATAGTGAAAGAGTGTAAGAATGAGAGGGGGAGAGAGTGCAAAGGCAAAGAGAATACCATAGGAAGAGAGAGAGAGAGAGAGGGAGAGAGAGCAGGAGAGAGAGCAGGAGAGAGAGAGAGAGAGAGGGAGCAGGTAAGATGGAGAGTACAAGAGAGAAAGAGGAAGAGAGTGAGAGATGGAGAGAGGGGGAGTGCCTGAGAGGGAAGTAAGGGGGAGAGAGGGAGAGGGATCAGGCGAGAGGAAGGAGTTCAATAGTGAGAGATTGCGAGAGGGAGAGAGTCTGTGAGAGAGAATGAGAGAGGGAGAGCAAAAGAGAGGGCGAGCAAGAGAGAGGACTAGAGGGAGAGAGGCGTAGAGTAAGAGCAGGAGAGAGTGTGACAGAAAAAGGGAGAGAGAGAGAGAGAGAGTGATAGAGAGCGGGAGAGAGAATGAGAGGGCTTGAAATCGAGGGAGTGAGGAGGAGAGGGAGAGCAGGAGAGAGTTTGAGAGAGAGGGAATGAGGAAGGGGGAGAGGGCATTTAGAGAGAGGAGGAGAGGGAGAGCAGGAGAGCAGGTGAGATAGAGAGAGGGAGAGAGGAAGAGAAGGCAAGAACGAGATGGCCTTGCGAGAGAGGGAGAGAGGGGGAGAGGGAGAGTGGGAGAGAGGGACTTGAGAGAGAGGGAGACAGGAGGAGAGGGAGAGCGGGGTGAGAGAGTGAGAGAGAGAGAGAGAGGGGAGGGAGAGCGGGAGAGAGGGTGAGAGAGAGAGGGAGAGAACGAGATAGAGAGAGGTGGAGAGGGAGAGTAGGAGAGAGGGTGAGAGTGACGTATTGTGCACGTCCGCCACCGGTTAGAGTTAAGTCTCCATGTGGGGCCTTACCGGTATGTAAGGACGCGTGCCTATTTATTATCTAAAATATTTTTCGTTGTGTGTGTGTTGCGTTCTTTTAATAGCCCCTGAAACGGGCATGAAGGAGGTAATTTTTTGTGGAACCTTTCTGGTCTTTCCCCTCTTGAGATTCTCTCTTGAATCTAGCGATTTCTGACTTCCCCCCTCCCTCTGGACTTGATGGCGCCTTTCATCATGCTGAAGATTTCTCCTCTGAGCACACATGTACTCTTCTCCTCCACCTATCGTGAGTCGCTGGTGCCAGTTCTTTTAGTTGGACCAGTGGGCGTTCTTTATTAATTAATATTCAATATTTGGAGAGTCCAGCGTGATTTCACGGTATTTTCACGATTGATTACCTGAAGCAGGTCAATTCATCTGCACCCTATTTCCAGCCATATTCAGATGGTCGATCCCCTCAAAGGAATAATCCTTCCTCCATAAGGTCAACATACATTTTAGTCAGAAAGAGAGAGAGCGGGAGAGAGGCAAAGAATGCAATAGAGAGAGGTGGGGAGGGAAATCGGGAGAGAGGGTGAGAGAGGGAGAGTGAGAGCGAGGGTGAGAGAGAGAGGGAGAGGAGGAGAGGGAGATCCGGAAAGAAGGTGAGAGAGTGGGGGAGAGAACGAGTTAGAGAGAGTGTTAGGCCCCTAACTAGGCGGCATTCCCTGCCTAGAGGCCAGCGTGCTTATTGGGAGGGCGTGTCCGTTGTAATTCGGCTCACGACATTAAAGGACTGAGTCATTATGGGTAGCGATGCCCAAATACCTGATCTTTCAGGCCATTGCCACTGTCGGTGGTGATTCACGGCAGACTGTGCACGTGCCCGTCTACGCCCAAGGCGGGATGGATCAGATACGGTCCACGCGTGTTGGGCGCGCATGTGTGCCGAGTGCTGCGAGCCAATGCTAAGCGCCACGCGCGGCTGCCAACGCTAACTGCCAGCGCCGAGCACTGCGCGCGGGAGCAGGATGCGCAAGCCGGGCAGTGTGCCGCAGGTGCAGCGCGCGGAGTTGTGCGGGATGCCGCGCAGCGGCCGCGCGGGCAGCGCGCGCATTGCGTGTGCGGGGCGCGGGGCTGGGAGACATCCCGCCAAGAGACTAAGGCATGTGGCGCACAGAAAGCGCCGAGACGGCACAACGGCCGCGTAGTGCTCCTGCGGGTAGTGCTGGGCCCACAGCGCCCAGCTCGGGGGCGTTGAATGCGGCGGCGTCGCGCAGGCTGCACGCTAGAGTGTTGACACGGGTGTTGGTGGCATGTGTGATCGTCAAGGCAGGGGTGGCATGTGTGATCGCCAGGCCCGCGGGCACGCGGCGCCCAGCGCCCGGCTCGGCGCACTTGTGTAGCGGCAGAGCGGGCGCGTGCACGAAGCGGCGGCCCTGAGGCGGTGTGGCGACATTACCTCGGCGCAAAGCGCATCGTCTTGTTCGTTGTATCACCCCTCATCTTCCCCCATATAATTATCCCCAATGATGATGTACTCTTTATGATATGAATGCAATGACCCTATTCCCTGACGGTGCCTAGCACCACCATCTCCTCTAGCCCCTTCTATGCGATCTTAAGCAATCTGCAAAGCTTCCTCTGCAAGAGATCAAGGCTGCTCAGTGTTTTGCTCCAAGCACTGAGGCCGACACACGCCATTTCTGAGCAAGAAACCTAGCTCGAGATTTGACTGTGTGACAGAGGGGGATAGAGGGGAAGAAAATGAGTGGAAGAGAATGAGAACCTAGCTCTATGATCATGGATGAGATTGAATCCCCAAGCTGCCCTTTTTCATTTAGCTTTATTTCTTACTAGTTTGACTTTATATGTCATCTTGCTCAATTTAAAACTTCCTCTCTTTTGCTTGAAATTATGAAATAAAAATACTGGAGAAAGATGCAGGGAAGAAAGAAAATCTAGCGGTGAGCTTAATCTTCTGTGATGGACAAAACAAGGTAAGATTTCCTTCGATTGCTTGGTTTTTTCTTCAAAAAATTTACAAACATTCCTTGAATGAAAATTCTATAAAAAGGTGAGGATAGATCTCTGGAACTGATCTGAAGTGAGAGTGTTGTGGGAAATACTCAATCGTCAGTGTATATTGATAGAAGATGAGCAAAGAGAAAGGAGGATGTAGAAGACGGAGAAGCAGAGAGAAGAAGAGAATGGGATCTAAGATGAGAATCCCTTAAATTTTCCAACTCTAAGTTCACTTGTTTACAGGCACGAGAGGGAGGCGATGGCATTTAAGGCGGTGAACTACTGCCTTAAAGTCATCATGATGAGTGGCATGATGACGTGCTTCACAGACCGTAGTCCCGCCTGACAACTGTTGTGGGACGCCTTGGGATAGCATGTAGCCGCCACTACGGTGGTATAGTCGTGGCAGGTAATGAGTGGTTGATGCATGGCTTCCAAGGAATTTTGGTGGGTTCTCGACGTCCGAGGCGGCGCTGTGCTTCCGGAGACTTGGGCTTGTCTGTACGTATAGACAGGTGGTCGACATAGGTGGCGGCTTCTCAACGACCGAGGTGGCACCATCTTTCTGGAGATGTGCGCCTGTATGTACGGACGGACAAGTGGTCGTCATAGGTGGTGGCTTCTCAACAACCGAGGTGGCACCGTCCTTCTGGAGACGTGCGCCTGTCTATACAGACAGACAAGCGGTCTCCATACCTGCAGGTGTGAGTGTATTAACATATATAGATCCGATTGAACTGGCAATGTAATGCAAACATCTAGAGTCTACGTGAAGAACTTCACCCAATGGCTGATTCCCTCGTGACTCATGATCCATTGAGTCTGAAGAAAATGGTATACTAAATATTCCAAGAATGAGTCCCCTGCAGGAAAATTCAAATTGTTAAACTGGAATCCTGGAAGCCTTCTTTTCTTGCTAAATTTTACTTTTATTTCTTATTATTAATGTGAAGTACATTAAGTAGGTAAAAATCACAGCTTCTTAAATTGTCAGAATATGAGGTTATTCAATGAGTTGATGTACAATACCATTTTGAAGACAGCAATGACATCATGGAAATAGAGATTCACCGATCGGAAGCTCGCAATATAGTAATGACATCATGCAACAACAGCCCTTTCTAGTCCTTAAAAAATGTACACCAGTATTTTAAACATAAAATGTGGAAAGATAGTATTTTAATCATATCATGCAATATCTATTCAAAGACAAATCAAATGACCAAGGAGGAATTGAGCATTGAACATTAATCTTTGGGTATTTTTTTCCCATTTCTCCAATGGTTGTGCCCACATTATGCTTGCAGAAAGAGCTTGTACATCTAATGATACATCACATTTACAGAGATATGATTTAGGATTTGATTGGAGGGCTAGAACTTTACTTTACACCCTATTTAAAATGTATCATTTCAGGTGACCCTGACCCTTGAATCCTGTTACCTCTATGATCTGCTCATTTCCCCCTTGCATAGCTCTAGTAATGACCTAGAACCTAAGAAAGCTTCGAATATGGAGCCTAGTCTTTTATCGTAGGTATGGAAATACCAAATCCTCACAGAATTATATGTTGGTGTGCATGAAATATGAGAATTACAAAAGGACATCGAGAAGTTATAACTTTCCCCTGTGAGACATTTCATTTGTCTTATTTCAGAACTTTTTAAATGGCAGCAATCAATTGGCAGATTTCGTCTTTTCAAGGTTTTATTAGATGTGCATAGACGAGGGGGATAGTTATATGATGATGACATTATGATTTTATTCCCTAGGTTCCTCCAGCAGATTGTTTCCTTTTAAAGATATAATGTGGTGACTCCTGACAACAAGATGGTAGAAGAGTTCCGTTTTTGAGACTATTTGTATTTTAGAAGCAGGATTTATCATGTGGGAAAAGTAGAATTCAATTTATTCCATGATATACATTTTAATTGCACAAATTCGTATGTACAATATATGATATTTTTTTATAAACTCTAAAATATTAATTCATATCGTTTTTATGTTTACATTATTCATATTGTGAGTTACATTATTTGAATCAATATATAAATATAATCAACTATATTGAATGTCTAAAAAATCATTATCCACATTTGTTCAAATCTTAAATTCTAATTATATCCTAAATTTAGTTGTCTGGTAAAAAAAATAATAGTACACTTTTAATTGTTCATTTCATAATCTTGCATGGTATTTACGTGTATACTATTCAATTTTATACACTAGTATACTGTCTAGTTTAGAATGATAGATTAATAAAACTAAAATATATCTTTTAGCAATATATATGATTTAAGTTAGGATTTTAAATAATTGGATATTTTGTAGCATTTCTAATAATATTTATTATATAGTAGCTATATTCACTTTATCCATGTTATAGTTGTTATTTCTTAACTTCAATTAACGTATGATACAACATATTTTGAATTTTAGTTAAATCAAAATTAAATTATATTTCTATAAGATTAAAGTAAATATTAAATTTAATATAAACATATATGATACTATTCAATATTAAATTTATAAGATTAAATGAATAACACTCTAAATATAAATATAAATCATTTTAATAAGTAGTTTCTTTAGGGTCAACTTATATATATATCTGTCTATTTATCAACTCTTACCATTATCTTCATATGTAGAAGAATCATTTTTTTCATTATGATCACACCTTATTTGAATGTGATTGTTACTAATGCATTCATCTCACTCAGCAAGTATTTAAACTAGCCACATTGTTCCCTACGATATATTTATTTGGTCAAAATTAGTCAATTATGATTTTTTTTAAAAAGAGTTATATCTATAAATAATTTAAATATTGACATGATATAAAGACCATCTTATATTTTTAATTATTGGTTTCATGGATTTCAAGGAAGAAAAGAAAAAAACCAAATATACAATTAAATAGCTTACAGGGCTGACCAGCTCAACTGACCAGACCAACCGTTCTTGTTGAGCCAACACTTGACCTGCCCGTCTGGTCAAGTGGACCCACTGGTTGGGCCAGCTCAACTAGTCGGTTTGGCCTACCACCAAACCCTAAATAATTCAGCAATCTATCTATTTATTCATATCTATCCATATAACTATTTATCTATCTATCCATCCATATATACATATCTGTACATATATGTATATATCAGGCATCTACCTATTATCTATCTACCTACCTGCAAGCTATCTATCTATACATCTATCTAACTAGCTAACTAGCCTTTTATCTATCTGTCTAACTACATATGAATCTCCATCTTTATCTCTCTCTCCCACCCAATATTTATTTTTTCTCTCTTTGCTCGCTGAATAGTTCTTGGAAAGTCAGAACAGAGGATAAAAGAGGCCTTTGAAATTTTTAATGCTGTCTAGATATTTTAATTTTTATGTTTCCCTCTCCAATCATCTTCTGTGGAATTTCCTCTCTCGGCATATTCTCTCATAAACTTCGCCAGATCTTTCTCTCTTTACTCTCTCTCTTTCCGTCCCATTCTCTATCTATCTATCTTTATCTCTCTCTCTGTCCCATTCTCTATCTATCTAACTCTCTTTATGTCTCCCTCTCCAGCCCATTCTCTATCTATCTCTCTTTATCTCTCTCTCTCTCTCTTCCATTCTCTATCTATCTATCTATCTATCTATCTATCTCTCTTTATCTCTCTCTCTCTCCCATTCTCTATCTATCTATCTCTCTTTATCTGTCTCTATTTCTCTCCCCCTACTTTCAATCCATCTCTCTTTTTATTTCTCTCTCCCCCACTCTCTATTTGTATATCTCTCTTCATCTGACTCTCTTTCTCTCCCCCTACTTTCTATCTATCTCTCTTTTTATTTCTCTCTTCCCCCCACTCTATATCTATATATCTTTCTTCATCTGACTCTCTTTCTCTCCCCCTTCTTTCTATCTATCTCTCTTTTTATTTCTATCTTCCCCCAACTCTATATCTCTCTTCATCTGACTCTCTCCCCCCCCTACCTTCTATCTATCTCTCTTTTTATTTCTCTCTTCCCCCCACTCTTTATCTATATCTCTCTTCATCTTACTCTCTTTCTCTCTCCACTTTCTATCTCTCTCTCTCTCTCTCTCTCTCTCTCTCTCTCTCTTTCTCTCTCCCACACACTCTTTCCCTATCTCTTTCTCCCCCGTTCTCCCTCCAAATTCTCTCTCTGTACATATCATATATATAGAAAAATAGAAATATATATATTTATCCGACTTGGTCTAGAAATCTATAAACATGTATTCATCAATATGTAGCTACCTATATCTACCCATCCATCACTATACATCTATCCCTACTCTCAATACGCTTTATATAAATATATACATCAAAGACATACATTAAAAATTCCCTACATATCTTACATGATCTCTCTATCTATCTACCTATATGCATTGATCTCTATCTTACTATATATATCATCCATCTCTATCTCTATCTATCTCTATTTAATGTATCTAATGTATTCACATCTATCTTGCTGCTTACATCTATCCATCTCTATCTATCTATCTCTCTATCTAGTTTTTTTCTTCTAGTCTATATATACGTGTATCTCCCGCCCCCTGGTCGGATTTAGGTGGAGAAGAGATCGGTTTCTTCGCATGTCGACGGAGATGAGCAATTCGCAGGTGGGTGGCGATCTCTGCGTCGTTGATGAAGAGGAGAATATCAATAGCGGAGAGCAGATGTGGAAGAAGGTCAAGTACCAGCTCGTGGAATATCACTCCTTGCCGGCATATCTCAAGGACAACGAGTATATTCTTGGCTACTACCGCTCTGAGTGGCCTCTCAAACACATTCTTCTCAGCATCTTCACCATCCACAACGAAACTCTCAACGTCTGGACGTACGATCATTTCATTTTTTTCTGTTTTCTCCAGTTTTCTCTGATTTGATCGCCTGTTTTCTTGGATCGCACCCCTCCATCTCGAATATCAACGATCGGGCGCCTGAAATTTTGATTTTTTTTCTGGGTCATGTTGCAATAGAGCCAGAAGTGAAATATGATATTCAAGAATTGAAGTCGAGTTGTTTTTGTAAAAGGAAGATATAAACGAGGTTATCAGAAATGGTTTCACAGGACTCAGCCGATTGTCTCGACCGCGGGCTATAATTAATAACTTGGATTCCGTGTCATCAAAGGATTTTCTGCAATAATTTTCTGGTATGGAACGCGTGTATCGTCTTCTTAGTCATCTATTTGAACAAAAGTGGTAATTTTGTTTTCCCGTTTATCAAGATTTTCGGTTGTATCTTGATCATCTAATGAGAAAGGTTTCAATTTATTCAAATGAATGATTTGAATGCCTACGGATTCCAACTTCTGAGATCATCCCCTTTGATATTTTAGTGGACAAAACAGTAAAAAAAACGTCATTTATCAAGAACTTTAGTCTTTTGGGCAGTATCATGATTATCTAATACAAGGGTTGGAATTTATCCAAAGAAACGATTTGAGTACCTATGGATTCTGACAATTGGTAACTAACTTGTGTAAAAATTTGATCGTTTATGTCATGGCTCTGACTGTAGAATCTGAAACAATCCAGGCACTTGATTGGTTTCTTCATCTTCCTTGCGTTGACGGTGTACACAGCAATGAAGATCCCCAGTGTGGTTGAGCTGCCTGATCTTCACAAGATGCAGCTAGAGCTCTTGAACTACCTTGCTTCTCTGCCCCACATTCCAGACCTCCATAGCTTCCGCGACGAGCTCAAGACTGCTTTCCCCTCCATGGACGCCCTCTCCTCGTCGGGCCGCCATCTCCTTGACCTTCTCTATGGATCTTCCCACAGCAACACCACTCACATCTCCTTCAAGGTAACCCTTACTCTAATATAAAGTTTCTCTGCGCATCTTCATCTTCATGTTCATCTGAATTTTGACTTTGTGACATGAATCTGATGTTAGTGACTTGATATCCGAGTGAAACTACCAATGAACCCGCTGTGTAAAAAACTACCCTTTAGATTCTACTCTGCTCTCCTCTTCCTTGAGGAGTAATACAAGACTAGACTCCCTCATGAATAAGTTGAGTTATTCAAGTAATACAATAACATAACCGCTTTTCCAGTTATTCAGGTGAAGATACGTTTTTATCCTCTGCTCTCCTCGCCTTTGTGGGTTTAAATCTTAGGCACAACATTCTGAGCCATTGTGGCTGTTGTTTAGGGGAAATGTTGAAGCGCATGTGCTTGCGTTTGGTATATAGATATCGCGTCATGCACACGTGTGCTTTGCACTTGCCTCCATACATGCGCGTGTGAGCACGCTTGTATGTTCCTGGTCCGATCAGAACGGATCTTGTTGAATTCATTGATCCATTATTGTATGCTTCTTAGTTTCTTCATCAACAAACTTCCTGTCCAGAAAAGGTTAAGAGAAACAGTGGTGACCTTGTGATCAGCTATAACTTTTAACAGTGGCAGGTGATCAAGAGAATCTTAACATCTGAATCTGCAATTTGAATATTGTGCAGGAGAAATTGGTGGGAATGAAGGTGTGGGGAGGGGAACCGACATCAAGATGGCCATTCTTCGTGTTCTTGGGAGGGGCCATGTTCTGCCTGCTGGCGAGCAGTGCATGCCACCTCCTCTTCTGCCATTCCCGGCGGCTGGCTTACATCATGTTGAGGCTAGACTATGCCGGCATCGCTGCCCTCATCGCTGCCTCCTTCTACCCGCCAGTATACTACTCTTTCCTCTGCAATCCCGGCTTCTGTGTGCTCTACCTCAGCGCCATCACAGTGCTTGGCGCCACCACTGTAGTTGCCTCCCTTCTACCCGTCTTCGAGAGCCCCAAGTTCAGGCCTCTGAGGGCAGGGCTCTTCTTTGCCATGGGGGTCTCCGGTGTGGTGCCTGTCCTGCACAAGCTTGCCATCTTCCACAACCGCCCGGAGGCGCTGCACACAGCAGCTTATGAGGTATTGATGGGCTTGCTGTATGGACTCGGGGCGCTGTTGTACGCCACTCGGGTGCCGGAGAGGTGGCGGCCAGGTTGGTTTGATGTTGCTGGACACAGCCACCAGCTCTTCCATGTCCTTGTCGTCGCTGGTGCCTTCACCCATTACAAGGCCGGCCTTGTCTACCTCCGTTGGCGGGATGCCGAGGGCTGCTGACTTACTGCCACTTGCACATCAAAAACTCCATCTTGATTGGCCATTGTTGAGAAAATAAATAAAAAAATACTACCTGCCTACCTTCATTGTTTCATCATCATCATTTTCATTTTCTTAGTCTTCTTCTTCCCCCATTAGTCGGTGGGAAAAAAAATTTACAAAATTTCTAGGCAACTCCCTCAGACTGCCCACCACTAAAATCAGAAAGAAAACTAGAAGATACTCTCATCATCATCATCATCATCATGAATTTCTTCACGTTCCGAAAATGTGCCTGTGGACGGGGGGATCGAAGGTCTTGGCCACGTCCATCCAAGACTTCTCCACAACGAAGAGCGAGTGCTCGGAGAGATGGCCGACGAAGAGCACCGGGTGCTTGAACGGTGATAGCACGAAGTTCCTCGCCTCAAAGTCAACAGCCCCCTCTCCCACTTTCCTCTTTGGGCCAGGCCCATTCCCCCGGTCAACCCCCACCGGCATTCCAAAGTCAACCACGCACATTGCCCTGCCCAGCAGACCCAACATTAAGAACCTTATACAGGGCCAGTGAAATATCAAAATATAAGTAGAGAGAAGAGAGAGAGTACCTGGAACTGTAGATGATGACAGAGGTGGAAGAGAGAGAAGGGGTGAAGGAGAGCCCGTTGACCTCGCCAGGAAATTCTTGGAATCTCCTGGGCAGGGCGTGGGAGTGGTACTTGGACCATTGCCCCAGCTGCCTTGCCTCCACGTCAAGGGCAAAGACGCGGTTTGATGACGTCGTCACCACAAGCACGTTCGAGTTCCCCGGAGAGAACCCACCCGCCGTCACCGATGCGCCATCCAGTCTCGGCACAAACCAGTGCTGCCTATAATGCAATCAAAACCACCATAACAATGAGAATTATGTCGGCTTTCAGTCAGGGTTAGCAGAAGATGACTAGGCAACTAAACTTCATAATCATCATCCATGGGTGACTAGGACAAATGATGATGAAGAGATCATCATCCGCGGCTACACGGGGAAGATGATGTGTCATTGACTGATGGACAACAAAGATGAGCATCAATGATGATGATTCATCGTCCAGTTGCCATCATCGTCATACTCATTGTCCAATTGTCATCATCATCCTTGATTCAAAACCCTATCTTCTGTATGAGTTCACTTGACGAATTACTTGTTGATCTCAAGATTGAAGACGTAGATGTCTCCAAAGCAGTTGACTGCCGCCAGCCACTGTCCGTCATCGCTGGCCAGCAACCTTGTCACTGGCGGCTCCTGCCCTCGGTGCTTGCCTGCTTCGTCAGCTGCATGCCGTGGCACAAAGACATGCATCACCTCCAGCTTCTCTGTGTGAATCATCTGCCATACCCAAGGAAGAGAACAACGGTCAACTCTGGACGAATTCCAAGTACCAAGAGATGGGGGCCGAAGACTTACATATATCTTTCTGTCATGGCCGGCGAGGATCAATCGAGATGAATCGACAGTGAAGATGATGAAGTGCGCGGAGGGCAGGCCTGGCGGAAGCTTCCTCTTCGCGACAGAGCATCCGCTGTTGCCAGGCTTGTTCCTCCTCAGCTCGAATAAGCTGGGCTTGGTGAGATCTGAGTAAGCAAACAAAGAACCAGAGTAGGAGAGCCCACTGGAAATGATCCGCTGGGACCCCTTGCTCTTGATCCGGGCAAGCGGCACAGTCCCAGCAATCTTCCCAAAGTCCTTGCCGGTGATGCCAGCACTGCTGCCCCCGCCATGGAGCTGAACAAGAGAAATGTCGAGCCATGTGGGGTACTGCGCAAGGACAATAGGAGCTCTGTCCATGGCAGAATCAAGAGCCAGCTTGATAGGCGGCTGCTGGGGTGTCGGGCAGATGTCATGGGGCGAGAATTTGGAGAATTCTCTGATGGAGTAGGCAAAGAGCTTGGTGTCATCGCCAGCCGAGATCAGCATGGGAACTCCAGCATGGGCCCATTTTGAGTAGCTAAACTCAATGGGCTTCCTTTTACGACGGATCTTGGCCTTCTTCTCCGGCAGGGTTTCTGTAATTATCAAGAGTTAAACTTTGATTGAAAGGGAGAAATACAGAAAAATGGTGGATATGTTGATGACGTGCCTTCAGAGCAGATTGGCGATGCCACGGTCAATGCCCTGATGTCGTGGGTGTGGACCCGGACGTATCGGGCATAGACCCACTTGGTCATCGTCTCTGCGGATGAAGAATCGTCCTTGGAAGAAGCTGATGTCTCCGTGAATAGCTTGTACATGATGACCTGAAAGAAGATGGTAGTATTCACTAAGTTTGGTAAAATAAGAATAAGTAAATGAACAGGAGATGAAAACACAATGATGCAAAACATTTAATCAGAAGCAAAACTTAAAGAGGTTTTACTTAACGTTATCTGAATTTAGGAGTATGAGGAACAGATTATGTTATGTAGTTTGAGTACCTGTCCATCTGAGCCGGCAGAAAAGACTCTATTCTGGCTTGGAGAAGCTTCTAGGGCGTTGACATCACCCTTGTGGTGAGAGTGGGCCTGTAAGAAAGTTCCCAATTTGCTGTCCCAGAATTGAACACTGCCAGAACTATCTCCACTGACCAGGGTCCCACAGCTATCACAAAAGAATTTTAAAAGGGAAGAATTATTTTTAAATTTTTTTGGGGGAAAAAAGTCCCAAGTGAATGGAGATAAATCAAAAGGAGACTTGCCTAAGGAATAGTAATGACCAAACGCAGAGTTCTTTCCCCAAGCCTGAGCCGCCAACGGTGATCCTATAGACTTCATGGGCTTGCGAAGCATCCCAGCATCTGATAAAACTGCAAGAGGAGCCCATACATATATTTCAATGGAAAAGACGATGACGACAAAGGAAATATGTTTAAAAGGTAAGATACTTCACCCATCACTACTTCCAGAGAACAGCGACTTCCCATCAAGGCTCCATGTCACACTCAACATGCGTCCTGAAATTATGAAAATAACTCGTAGCTTCATACAGTATCCCGTAAGAAAAACAGAAACGGAAAAAGGACATATGAACTGACTTACCACCGACTCTTGGAAATGTTCGGTTGTAAGTCAAGTCATCAGACTCAGAAGCAAGAAACAAGCGTATACAACCATCGTCACAGGCAAAAGCTAATCGCCTGTCCTCATTTTGATTAATCTGCCCGTGGGATTCGTAAGATTCCTCGTCGCTATCGCTGGATTCGGAGCTACTGTCAGAGAATATACTGGCAGTTCCGTTCGTTATTGAACGGATATTTGTTTTTGGAGGCTGTGTTAAGCAGGGAGAAGGCGCAAGGGCCATCTGCCAAATCGATGCACCGATATAATCCAAGATCACCTGCGGGCAAAATAGTAATTTAGAGATGCTCAAACAGAGAGTTGAGATATTCAGCAACTCCATTAGCTTTAGTCATCAACTCCATATTACCAGAAAATATCTATCTAGCCATAACATGAAGATCACTTTATAATCTTGATTTTGGATTTTTATCATTTCACGATTATTTTTCCCAGAAATCTAGGCAACAATGATCATCACTAACTAATTGAACGAAGTAAATGTTGTGAACTTCAGATACTGTTCAGAAAGAGCGGATTTTATCTAAAGACGGCATTAGTAAGCATTCCAATAAAACCCCACAAACAGTAACGCTTAAAAACCATTAGATTTTGGAATCTAGATGGGAAGTTGGTTGGTCGAATCCTGATGGATTTAAACAGAAAGAGAGGGGTTTCTTGGCCAGTAAGCTTCCAGGAAATTCCAGGGAACCATATTTCTCCTACGACTGTCCCGAGGAAGGATAAAAATGTACGCACGATTCGTGTATCAATTAAGAACAAGATAATACACCAAACCTTTTGCTGCAAGGAGAAGATGTCCCACTCAGACACCGAGCCATCGAGACTAGAAGAAATAAGACGATCAGGAACCGAGCTTCGCAGGCTACGACGAAACCAAAGCAGCGAAGACACTCTAGACTTGGGGTCGCCTTGGATAGTCTAAAACCCACAAACAACAACAGCAAAATCAACATTCTCGTCAAGACGAGCAGAAATCAAATCAAACACAAGCAACAATTGAAGCAAGAGCCGCACCAACTGACAATGCCAACCCACAGAACCAGGAGAGACAAGCCAAATCTCCAACGACCCATCTTCCCTAGCGGCCGCAACGCGCGACCCATCAGAGCTCGTGGCAAGCGCCACAACAGCGGAGGGCTTCCACTCCATCGAATTGTTTCGAAAAACCCAAAATTTCTCCATTTCCCTCAGATGGGCAGTAGAATCGAGGGAAGAAAACGAGTACCCACTTGTCCAGGATGATCAAACGGGGGGAAAAAAGAAGGCCCGGCAAAGATCTGCGGCCTCCCCCCACAAGACCGAGCTACGGCTGGTGGGGGGCGGATTCGAGAAGAAGCCAATGACACGAGATTGGAGATGAACAGGCAATCGAGACCCAGATAGCGGGATTTGAGCGCGGTCTTCTTCTCCCAAGAGAAGGGGCGGCGGCGGTCCAAGAAAGCATCAGGTTTTGAAAGGTTTTAGGGTGAGCGCTCCCCTCTTTCTCAGTTCTCTCCTCTCAACCCGATGTGGGTCGGCGGTAACTTCACCGCTTGTGTTCAGGTCACCGCTCCTCATTTAATCACATACTTTGTATATGATTTTCAGAAAATGACAATAGTTGAATTCATTTATTTTTTTAAGTAGCCTTATCTGGGTAACCCCATCCCAAAGGGGTACATAGTTTTAGTTTCTTTCTGGGTGGGGTGTTAGAGTGGATGTAGTGTGGTGCCTC
>NC_135848.1:487500-500000 GCF_029677425.1 Wolffia australiana
TGGCGATGCCCGTCCGTAATATTTGAAGCCAAGGCCCACATGGTGCTCATTCTCGCCTTCGCACAAGTACAACGGATAAGGGCACGCTGCGGGCGCAGGCCGCGGGCACTAGGCAACGTGCGGGGGGATTGGAGGGGGGGGGTGCACAAGCTGTGTGTGAAAGCCATTGAGGATGTGTGGGCATGGAATGCCAAGACGGTTGCAGCACACGTGCACCAAGGTTTGGGGCAGCGAACACATTAGCACCAATGTGGAACACTATGGTACAGGTGTTAGTGCAGGTGATGGTGGTGCACGGAGCATCAAGGCTGTGCATCGAGCACAAGAGTGTTGCGGATGGACATCAGGGCTGAGGTACGACTGGTGGATGCGTGAAGGGACATGGGCCATGGGTGCCCAGCCTGAGACATACTTGTAGCGGTGGTGTCTAATGGAAATATATGTGGCGGGCAAGCCAATCACACATTCCACATCTCTTTCCATGTTCATTAATATAACATATTCATTATAGTGCACGTGTGATTCTTATAATGAGGTCCGTGAATACATGAACTGACTTAGTGAATTATGATGAGATCCTAATACGGAGATCACTAGTCTTTAAGCATGTGTTCTAAACATTCCTATTCGAAGGATACGCGAGAAGGACATCGAAGTATCCGGATAGAATAGCACTATCTAGCCTCACTCATATGATGAGTATGGTCGGTCCCGTAGCCATTAGTGTGGCGACACTAAGGATAGATAGTGGGTGCTCTTTAGTGGAAAGAGTTCACTGAATAGATCCGTACGAATCCCTCAATGGTATTATACCGAACTGTCAATCAGGTATATTCACGTCACAGTTGTGTAAGTGGTCCTTAGACTTGAGACACCAAAGATGTCTTGTGAACAGACTGTTGTACTTTGGCTATGGCCAACGAGTCTCTAATCATGGGATTCTAAACGGTCTTAGTTCGGGTGCATCATGAAGTTCGTGAAGGCGATTGAGTGGTAAAGATGGGATCGTCCACCCTCGGCATAAGAGGTGACAGCTTAAGGAAGATGATGCGATGAAGTCCTTGGCCAAGGCAGTGAAATATCAGAGAAGTGTTCTCCGATGATTTCCGAATACATAAGTACTAACTCAGATGACCAATTAGGGTTTGATAGTTGACCATACCCTAAGTCGTCCAAGGAGCGTCAAGTGGATGAGGGATTATACATACACGGTAACCGATGATGAGCAGGTTCCATGAGTGAGTCGATACACACTACTTTGTATCTTCTAGGACACGAGGTGTACCTTGGGACCCCACTTGTCGGAGTCTCGACCTATCGATTGGGTTAAATCGATCTGACATTAATTAATCTATATGATGATATAGTTAATTAATTTGGAAGGCCAATAAAGGTTATTGGGCCGCTGGAGTCGTTAACTAGACTGATACATGGGCCTAAGGGTCACACGCAAATGGTCTTTTGGACGTTGGAAGATATACTTAAGTTTTGGGGGTTTTTATGAAAAATACCCAATTAGTATAAATAGGGGAAGGCCCTGAACGAAATTCACCCAGGCCAGAATTGTTCAGGAGCCTTTCCCCTTCTTCTCCACTCTCCCCACACCCCCTCTCCATCCCTGATGTGATCGGGATGACATAACGATGCTGACGGAGAAAGAACGGGGCTCGTCAACGAGAAGGAGGAGATCCGACGCGCCGAGGACCGCGTGGATACGTCTAGAGGCTGCATACTTGAGCAGCTCGACTCGTCTCGCTCCGGGATTAAAGAAATCACGAATGAGATTCGTGCAAAGGTACCTCGTTTTAATGTTTTCGTGGATGCCGTTCGATTCACAAAGAGTCTTCCGCTATGCATCGTTTTGTTCTGTTCATCCAGATCTAGGCTTAAAGAACCCAACAAATCTGATCATATTTATATATTTATTTGCATTAAATTGGTTTTATATGTGTGTTATGTTATCAAGATTTAAATGATTAAAGTTATTTTTAAGAATGATATTTTTAAGTACTTCCAGAGATTTTTTCTGACAACATATTTTGAAAGAAAATAATTTTCTGAGTCAAAAATATGTTTTCTTCTGAATTGTTTGACATTGTATTCATACAGATATGATTTTTCTAAGTTGATTTGTACATATATATGGCTTATAGTTAAATTAATACAAATTTTAAAATAGTTTTTAAGCTTCAATGCCACATGTCAGTGTTTGATTTGTCGAATGACTAACAACCAGCAGTTAAGGTTCATGATTGGCAACAACCGATCATTAAACCTAGTTAATGATTGGCATCAGTTAACTATTGGATGCATAAAGAATCTCAAAGTTAGATACACATTGTATTTGTTTTGCCAACTCCTTCTGAGTCTGAGGATTTGTATAGATTTAAATTCCACAGAGTACTAGAAACACTACCTGAGTTGAGAAGCACACCACCTGGAGGCAAGACAGGTTTGCATCCGTGCGGGATCTCAACGAGAAGGTCTGTTCGAGGAAGTCTTGACACCAAAAGAGGTTGAGACCATAGTTGGTAGTGATATAGGACACTGGTGTGTGGTAGGGACTTCCGTGTGGTGTGTTCTATGAATCTTTTATTAAGTAGTCTTACAACCCTACTGGGTGTACATGTCAGGATCCCCTCGAGAGGATTTGAGGAGCCAAGGTAGATATATGCGAGGCGGAACATACGAGACATTTAGGTCCCCAAAAAAGAATAAAAATACCAAAGTACTGAGAGATTGAGCAGTGAGTAATAAATCTATGAGTCCATAAAAGGAATTCAGAGAACATAGAGAGTAACTCTAGAACTAATCACCCCCCTACTTACATCACCATCAACTTGGAACTTACATCTTTCACTTGGCCTATTAAAATAGGAACAATTCCAGTATGATTTATATGTGGATAGATGTATGCCTTTGATATTAGTCAGGAAGAGATAGATAATTGAAGCTACCCTCAAAATTTCAGCCCAAATCTTGTTCAGGATTTTTAGACAGTGTGATTTGAAGTTGAATCATTCTCAATTATCTATTTTTCTCTCTCCTCCTTGATTGAAGTGGCACAAACTTTTCAATAAGACGGACATTTTCAAAAAACATATTAAATAATTCCAGAAAGTATATTTTCATTCATAAAATATTTTTAAAATAGTTTCTGACTTAGAAATTTATTCCTGAATTCGATAAGAAAACTCCATAAAAGTACCAAAAATGAAGAAAAACAGGATATATTTGGTAAAAATAAACTTGACCAATTTAATCTTGGTAATACATATTTATATTAAAATGAAACATATATTTTTTGATTTTGATTCGATTTAATTGGATGATTTCATATGGCTCCATCTCTCTTTATTAGAAGAATACTTTGATCCTCAAAACAAAAGTAAAACTTCTATATTTTATGTTTTTTTACAGGAAAAAATTGAGATGAAAATGGAGAAAACTATACAAAGCTATATTTTATGTTAGTATATCTCATATTTCATTCATTTATGTAATTAATTGCTCATACTTTGATCAAATTTGGTATAATTTATATCCAATTACGAATTTAAATTCAGTCTGCATTTGTATGCAAATAATCCTAGGGAGCCAATATAACATGAAGTAAAAATTTGACCAAGTCAAATGTCCCTAGTTTATAAGTTTATATTCTGTTTAAGGTCTTTTAACAATGGCTATGTTTCCAACTTTTAAAATTTTTACATGAGATTTTTAAACATATAGTAATAGGAGTACAATAACGAAAGAATTGATAACAAAATGTTGTTTAAATACAAAAAATAAGAGAATTTGGAGGTATATTTATATTAAATATATGTGATATTACTGATTTAAATATCATAATAAAAAGAATAAGAAGCTATATAATATTTTGGGAGAAGGATAATATGCAAGAAAATACTTGAACATTACATTATTTTCTATGTTTATTTAAAATTAATTCAGAATGAAACAATAAAAACACAATATATTCAAATAAAAAAGGATATATGAATATGGTAAAATCAATCTAGAATTTCAACCACAGAAGAAGCATTATCCAATACTTTAATCTTGATTGAATCATCTTTTACATATCAAAGGAACACTCTAGAGATTTTTGAATGAGAGGGATAATATTTTTGGGTCAACAATTACCTAAATGGCTAAGGAATATCATAATATAGCAATCCAGTCCTATCAATGTCCAAGATACCTGAATATTTGAAAGAGATAAGTGTGAGAAAAGAAAGATACCCAAGTACAATATCATGAAATTTAAGAAATGTGTATAATAAGTTTAGTTTATAAAACCTGTATACATACTTTGAGAGATGAGGAGCTGATTAAAGAACTACGACAAAAATCAGGTGATATTTATGGAATAATTCAAATCAGGGGTTTTTACTAAGAGTATGCATAGTCCAAATAAACTAGTGAAAGAGTATCTCACAACATATCCAATTCTCTCCTGTTTAGGCTTTATTTTTTATTCCTAAAAATCATCCATCTCTGCATCTTTGTTTAATTTTTTTCTAGTTACAATCATCATCTAGACTTGCCTCCCCGAGGTTATTTTTTATTACTTAATATACGCTCGAGTAATATACTTTCTCAAGAAGGATACTTTTTCTTACACTTAATCTTAGTTTTGAGTGTTAAAAATAAACACATAAATATTGGCAACTCTGTTGAACATTATGCATTGATGTAACCCTATAAAACTTATAGATTAAATCTACATTATCATTTATATCTGTAATCAAGGAATTTCGATATTTAATATTGATTAAGTATGGTTATATGTGAAAATTTATCTAAACCATGTTTTTATGACAATTATTTTTAAACTTCATCTAAAGAGGGGAAGGGTCAATTTTGGGTTCTATGAAAACATACCTATGTAGTTTTTAAAATTTATTACTCTCACCAATGCATCTATGTATATCACATATATTTCCCTCTTTGCCTCAGATGTTTCTTTAATACAATGAAAAACAATTGTGATAGGATATTTGGGACACCTCTAAATTAGCATTGGGAATATTTTCCCGATAATTTCTTAACACTGTAAAGGCCAAGAAATTTTCAGTCCAGCAAATTTACATCCATAATTTACAAATTATTATGAACTGATAGATGTTGAACTGTACATAACCATTAAGTGAGGTAATTGATAGACCCAAAATGTGGCATGTAACCATACACATTTTAAAGTCATTTTGGGATCATTTCATGTGTATTGTATTCCATTTTATAAGAATTTTTCATTTTATGCACTAAATAGAGCAAGTGATAAAAAATGCATTTTAATGTCATTTTATACATGTTTAACATATTTAAGAATTTATTATTAAAATATATTTAAGAATTTATTAATAAAATATATTTAAGACATTGTGAATTTCTAATGTTCTATTTAGTATGTTATCAATATTTCAGGGAAGAGAGAAATATAAATATATATCTAAAATATTTGGATTTATTGGGCCAGCTAGGGCCTACCAGGCGCATCTGCGCCCAAGCCAGCCACATATAGGCGAGTGTGAGCGCTCAAGCCCGCTCGCAGCTGGCAAGGGGCACCGCCCGGCACGCAAGCCAAGTAGGCCACACAAGGAGCATAAAGGCCCAGTAAGCTCTTTTAGGCCCACAAAGAGGCCCTCAGTGAAGACAAAGTCGCGAGATCAAGAGGTAAGTTGATTTGATTCGTTTAAGGATATATGTCAAAATATTAATACTGTCCCAATTTTCTAAATTTCCCAATATGGGATTTAAAATCCCACAATATATCTCACATGCATCGGGCCAGGTCGAAGGCAAGAGTGTGATCGTGGCCCAACAGGCCGCGCTCTAAAGAAAACAAGAAGAAAATTGGGACCGAGCTTCAAGCCAACCCAGACCGAAGCTCGTGTCTTTTCGTGCTTTTTTTCAGAGGCAGATACGATCTCATTCTTTCGATCTTCTTTAACAAAATTGGATGAGGAGATCTGGCCATCTTATTTAATCTATTTTTATTTTCCTTTTTAGGTCCTCTGATTGGTCGATGGGTGCTGATGCGCATCGCGGGACCCTCAACAGGTGAATCAGAAGAAAGGAGATGCTGGCGGGGCGTGCTGATGTGGCAGGCGACGGTACTCCAAACTAATCCGGGTCCACGGCTGAGACCCTCACACATGGCACCTAGCTGTCAACGCCATTGGACCCAGATGAAGGCAATCTAATGGTCAGGGGCATTTTTGTCCACCCTCACACCTGGCTGTCAATGCTGTTGGCCGGAGGCCATTTTCGGCCGGCGAAGGGCGACCGCTGGGCGATCCAATGGCCCGGGAGGACACATAGGGCTGTCCCTCTCCAACGGACGGCCTGGGAGGTACCTCCCAATGCATTAACGGGGGCTAGAAGGCCCCCAATTATCTCATCTTCCAATTGATATCCAAGAGCGGCAGGAGACTCATCCGGTGGCAGCGAGAGTAGCAGGAGGGCTGCGACAACCTCCTGCCTGCTCAAGAAGCTCCGGGCGGCGCCGGGAGAAGTCAGAGCGTCCCTTGATTCACACCCGGATGGAAGAGAAGAACAAGGGAACTCCAAAACCGAAGCTCGGCGGCGGCGATCGGTGCCACTACTCTCGTCTTCAAATCACGTGATTCAGGTATTCTTATGAGTCTCCACGGTTGAATCACACACTCTGGATGCATTAGTTTTGACTCAATATTGATAGAGGTCAATTTTTATTGAAATTTGGTATTGCAGCTTCTTTGAGGCATTTTAACAAACACTTTGTAAGCTTGAAATTTGAATAAGATCAATCTCTCTTATTCCGACCTCTATCAGGCATTCTATCAAACACCTCATGGGCATTCGGCAGAAATATCCCCTTATCTTTGTTTTCTTCTATAAATAACAATACAAACTATATAAAAGGCATATAAAATTTAAATAAATCATATATCTCTCAGGTTTTGATCCCCTTTCGATCATTAGGCCGAACACCTCTTAAGTGTTCGACTAAAACAAGCATTTCAACTTCAGAAAATGAAGATAAAAATGTATAAGAAAAATTTAAAACATAGTAAATACATATATTAATTCTACAATAAATATTTTACCTATATAAGTAGTCTTCTATAATTATAGGTGATTTTATATTACTATAAATACTTCTTAATTACTATTATTACCTCTTTATTCCTTCTTCATATCTCTCTATATTTATCTAACCACTTACTTAGTATATTATAATTAGATAATTACTTATTTGTTCTTATACTTATTATCTTTCGTATTATTATAGCTTATTTACTAACAACTCAATTATTAAAAACATCTCTAATGACCAGTCCCTGTGGAGACGACCTTACTCTAACTATACATTTGAGTAAGTTTATATCTTTTATCAAATTTATTTGATTGTATGCAAATTAAATTACAACGACGATTAAAAATTAACATGCAATTTGCATCCATCAGTGCTAAACCTCAGAAACCAAATGCCGTTCTACTTTTCAGTTAGATTCTTAAAAGGGTGGATTTCTGAAGACATAGCGAGCATCATACTTTCAGTAATTAAGATTGATACCCGTGACCATGGGTGTATTTGTTTATGCCTTTTCAATGATTTATCATCCATATTTCATGAAACAAAGGAAGGCGCTTTCAAAAGTTTGTAAATTACTTGATAAGGGTACACGGTGAAACATAAACTATTTAGTGCAAAACGTTGCATGACCTTTCTTCTTGAGTTGGTGATTGAAATAAAATTGTAGATTCGATGGAAAATTAACCATAGTACCATTGAACGAGATAAATGTGAATGTCTAGATAACCTTGGATGCCAAAGGTAATCTGCCATGTCCAAAATTAGGAGAACAGATGAAAGAAAACCAAACGAGGTTTACTATTGGCAAAAAACTGTAAGCATGGGTTTACTATGGCGTCTATTGCTCTTATATAATCCAAAAAGTAAACACCTAAATGGTTAACTGGATAGAACAAAAGCTCAGTAGGTGAGCCGTAAGTTGTAATTAAGAGTCGAAATAATAGCAGTAGGCCACTAATTCCATATGCAAAATCTTTTTTGAGAGGAACAAACAAAAAGGAAAAAATATATATTTCAGGATTATTGGGAGGTCAAATCTCCTCGTGTTTCCATGCAATTGTGGGCTCAATATCAATGTATGCTGAGCCTAACAGCACATAAAAAGGAAAAAGGTTGAAATGACATATTTTGCAATTATTATATACGGGGTATATAATTTACTATCATTTTCTCATATTTCCTTCAGCAAGGGAAGCTCCCAGTTAACTTGATGTGATCAAGGGTTGCCCTGAGGCCGTAATTGAGAACTGCTCTGTTTCCAGCTCTGAAACCATCTCCATAAGCGGGTGAGGTATCTGATTCAATCTGGTGCTTGAAGAACTCCCCAAACTTCTTCTCAAAGTGTGATCTCGCCGCCTTCTTTGGGAGTCCAGATGAAGATGAAGAAGAAGCCGATGATGATGATGATGATGGTAATGATGATGATGCTGAGCCAGACATAATCTCTGACTCAAGCCACATGTGGGCAAGGACCTGACATATGCCTTCTTCCACTTCTTGACTGAGTGTTCTAAATCCTGCCACGAAAAGATAATAATCGAGAAAGTTATTATTTGGTCTAGATCTGTTTCATCATCTCATTGGGCAGATATATACGGAGCTAATGGTTACCATTGAGCCGGAGCCATGCATGCATCATTTCATGAGCTAGAATAGATCCAGTCAACAATCTGCAGTTGTAATCATTGCGTCAACTCAATATTCTCACTCAGTAAATGTAGAGCAGCTGGTTCTGTAAGTTGGGACGATTCCCCTTTTTTTCACGGACACATTCTTTTTCGGAGAGAGACAAAAACTTTCATAGTTATAATCAAGAATAAATAAAAAATGTACTCTAGCTGGATATTCCTGATGACAATCGTTACAATGGTATGAAGGTGATGCAGGTACCTGGGGAGACCATAGAGGATAAGAATGGCAGTCACGTCACAAACTCGGGTGAGCCTGTATGGCTCTCTGATCATATCAATCGCACGATTCCCTGCGCCAATGCGAGGTCTCCTAAGAATCTGAAGCCCAGACACGAGTTTAAAAAAGGGTTAAAATATAAAATAAAACGTTTTATAAGTTATGTATCATGCCACTCACAGTGCTGACTGTCTGTTCCTCAGAGAGACACAGCCCTCGGGTTTCGGGTAAATGGTGGTGTCCCTGCTTGGGGAAAAAGACGTTAATTATGATGATGCAATTATCTTGCAAAGATATATTATTTGGGAAAGATTCTCACGCTCTTCTCTCCTTCCATGGCTTCGTTGAGAGCCTGCCTCTCCACCAGAAGCAGGGGAACCTGCTGGGTGATCTTCATGTTCAGTCCCTCATAAAACTCTTGGATTTCAAGTAAGAGAGGATGACACTCGCTGTTGTCCATGATCGCCGAGTCCAAGCACTCGAGGCACAACTTCCTCCCATCATCGAGGGTGATGTAAGTTGTGTCCCGTGGCTGAAAAAGACAGCTGATCATTTTGATGAAATGATACTTTTGCATAAAACGAGGATTTGGAGTCAAGAACTTCGGTCAATACAAAGCATAGAAAGATAACAATGGGTAAATGCCCAGATCACCTCTCTCTGAATTGTCCCAATTCAACAACTTCTTGACTGCCCTTCATTGGGAAGGGCTACGGGTGTTGGTTTAAAGGGAAACTCTTCTAAGGGGAAAAGCTGGCAATACCCATGACAAGCATTGGCGTGTGTCTCCCTTTGGGAAAATCTCCCTCATTGAATCAGCCCCATTTGACAACTTCTTAATTTAGGGGAAGGGGATAGCTACAGGTTTTTATTTACAGGGAAATTGCTATCAGGAGAAATAACGGAAATGCCCTTCACAGGGTTTGGTACCTGTGCTCCCCTTTGGGAAGATCTCCATTGCCAAATTGGCCAAATCAACATATTGACTGCCCTTGTCAGTGGAGGCCGACAGCTAAAGGGTTCTTTAAAAGGAAACTACTCTAAGGACAAATGAAAGAAATACCCGGACAAAGGTTGGGGATCCCATCAAACATGAAAGCCTCAAGAGAAGCTAACATAAACACAGGGTAGCCATTTATTCCCTAGGTTTTTTGGGCAAGTGCTGCATATCACTCTGAGATTCCAACTTAATAGGACAAAACAGGATTTGACCACCTAATATCATGAAGAACATCAAAGCCAACCTCCATTCTCTCGCAGCTGCAGCATCGAGGAGTGCCATCAACTTCATGAGAAGGACAGTACTTTTGCAGCCAAAAGGGGTGGGCCCTATACTCAATAAGACCACCCATATTCGTTGGAATCTGGAAAAAGAGGGATTAAAAAATGGAGATACCATCAATCTGCGAAGTAATATTTCTATCGGGTTGTCTAAAATTTTGATGCGTACAAATTGTTTGCAGACATCACACTTTGGATGATAACGCTCCTTGTAGCATGTCTTGTGGTATGGATAATTCCCCGACATTGAAAACTGAGGTCAATAAAGATAACGAAAAATTATGCATTATTCAAAATTAAAGAAATATGAATGTAAAAATCAACAAAATCGATCTAAAACCTCATAATCGGAGATTGGGAGGCCACAAGAGTGGCAGCAGAAGCATTCTGGGTGCCAAACAGCACCCATGCAGCTGAGAAAGCGCCCATGGTCTATCTCTGCATGGCAGCCGGCACAGACCCTGTAATTAAACCAAATGCCAGAAAAAATTCCAAAGTTAGAAAGAATTAACATTGTGCAAAGATTCATATTTTTATGCAACATATCTGAATTTCCAGCATCGTATATAGAAACCTCTCTTTTCTCATTTTAAGCATAGGAAACGGAAAGGGGAAAACTTCAAACACAAGGAAAATTCTGTTATGAACGTTCATTTCAAAAAGATATACCCTAAGATATTATCTTACTATTCCTAATTGATAATGACCATGCAAACAAATAGACATTTATCTGAATTTCAAACAGTTGTGAACTTCATAAATTTTCTCTGTTTTTCTCATCATAAACAGAGCAGCGAAAAGGAAAAAGCTCAAGGAAAATTCTGCCATCATTCTTCATATAAAAGTACCGGAATATCTCAACCAATAATCCTAATTTTCAAACAAAGCCGATCTTGCCATGATATCAAATAATTCCCCAACCTCAAAAGCGGAGAGTGAAACACAAATACAATTGAAAGGAGATCCATTCGAATGAGATAGATATAAAAAGAGAAGAATTTTACCTAATGCCCGATGAGAAAAAGAAAGGCATAGGCTGAAAACTGTGGCTATGTCCATTCTCGCGTGGAGGGGATTCAACATTTAGACTTTCTTGCAAAGCTCTAGCGAGCTGCTCATCATCCTCTAGATGAGATCCAGTGTCTGAAAAATAAATATAATAATTTTTATGCATATGAACTTTCAATTTTACTAAAAGTGATAGTAATTAATCGATCAAACAGAAATTATGAATAGGCCGCAGTGGTGAAGTAGGGAAACTTCGTGATGGAATGAGAGAATATGGACGTGTTCAGAGAGAAGCTGCAGAAGTTTTATATTAAGAGAGATTAATGAAATATTCTACCCCTACAAGATGGGAGAACTATTAGAAATATAAGGGGAGAAAATGTGGAAAATTTCATCAGAATGTTTTTTCTTGTGGAAGAGAAAAATACAGGATATTCGTGCAAATTTTTCTACCACCACATAAGTACAGAATGTTCATTTTTTATGGAGTTAGAAAAATCTGCATGAATATCATGTGCTTTTAGGAAATACTGCGCATTAAAATAATAAATAACTTTGCTCACCAACAGCCTTGCCCTTCCATTGCTCCTCCTCTGAAAGAGATAGCGCTATAGCGTGGTCAATATCGTCATGATCATAATCCGACTTGGACTCCTGCAGTTATCGGGGAATAAATAATTTAAAAATAATAATATTGGAGTCGACATAAATTAAGATTAAAAATACATATTAAAGAACTTACCACCGGAGTGGAAGGCCCTTCCCAAACGTGTTCATCCCTGTATCTTCCCTGATACAGGCCTTCAGCAATTCTGTAATTCGAACCTTTGAAAATCTTGCTGAGCCAGCCCATTCTTATTTTCAGATATACTACCCAAGCATCACCTACTCAGAGAGACAACTAAGTAAAGAATTATGTACTGAAGTAGCTTCCAGTTAGCGTTTGCACCAAGAGAACAATCAATAGGAATTTTAACACCAAATGTCACGGTTCATGAATCGTTAAGAGATAACCCCGATCAGATCATCACACATTGTAGAAATGGAAGATTCAACTCAACGGGATACAAAAAAAAATCAAATTACCTGGAGAGGTATACGACCGCCAGATCTTCAGAGATGTTAGCGTAGATCGATAGTGAACTCCAATTCTCCGATTAAATCACCGTCGATTCTTCCTCAAGTCAGTTCAACCCCCAGCCAGATGAGGAACTTTGAT
>NC_135848.1:505000-567500 GCF_029677425.1 Wolffia australiana
TAGAAAAGTCAGTAAGGATCTTTATATTCTGCCAGGAACAAAGCAGTTTACGATTGCGAGATAGCCCCACCAACTCTTTCGTTTTTTTAACTTCAATTGATGACAATACTACGGCAATGTGAAAGATATCAAAATCACTTTCTTTCGCTCAATGCAGTAAACTAGAAAAAGTTCCAATACAACTTTTACGTGGAAAGGGATATATTTGTATATCAGATTGGATGGATGTATAGAGGAGAGAGAAAAAGAAGTTACCTTCAACATTTCAGCCCAAAACTTATTTTGGATTGCTAGATTCTGAAATTTGGAAGTTGAATCTATTTCCATTATCTGATTTCCTTTCAACTCCTTGATCTTTATTCCAGATTGCCAATATGCATGATATTTTATGAAAACCAGAAAAATAGAAAATCATTAAATGATTGCAAAAACTATTTTAAAATTCATCAAATTATTTCCAAAATATATTCTGAGTTACCAAACTATTTTATTTACGAATTGATGTCAGAATATTAAAAAGAAATATTCCAACATATAAAATAGTAAATTTATAGATAATTAATGTCATAAAATATTAAAACATATACCCGGACTTTGGAAATTATTATATTTGTGTATATGATGTCAAATAATTTCATAAAAATACCTAAAAACCCATAAAATCATAGTATTATTCAAAAAATATAATTAATCTTTTAAAGCCTGAGAACATGCACATATAATCATTTTAATTCAAATAAACATGTAAAAGTCATGATGTTAATCTAATAGTTAGAGTGTTATCAATATAACCTGCAAGTTGGAACTACAGATCCCAGTTTTATTTGAATTAAATCGATTAGTTTAGATCAAATGATTTAATTGAGCACATGGAATTTGGTCTAAACAGATATAAGCTTTGGATCAAACAATCATTCAGTCAAGCTTGTCCTAGATTTTTTTATCAATTCAAATTCAAAAATTGAAATCGATCAAAATTTTATTTGAACTGTTCGAACAAAATTGAACAGTTTACACCTTTAGTTTTATACAATTAGTTAATTTCAGTTTTATGTTGAATACATATATTTCATCATGAAAATTTTTGGATTTTTCCATGGACATATAATAGTTATTGGTTTACTTTTATTCGATTTTAAATATATATATTTGTGATTTTAAAAAGTTTTTTGAATGAATGGCTAATTAGTAATTATGAAGATTCAAAAAGAAAGGACTACCTCTTCCCTGCTCTCTTTAAATGAATGAACCGTGCATCTTTATCTTTCTCAATGACACTTATGATAAATACTTCTCAGTTTCTCAACATGCTGTAATATCTCGAATACTCTCTATCACATTGTGAACTTAGTGCTGCCATGTGTATTGAGTATCGAATACATCTTGAGTATCATGATACACAATCTTTTGTCTCAATTCAACATAGCGAATTATACTGATAAATAATTATCAGCATTTAGTTTCATGTCCCATGTTTATATATTTTGGTACAAGTTTTGTAGAGGGTACTAGTGAAACAAGGCCTGTCTAAAATTAGGATTGGTCGTGCGGTGCAGTCCGAGTTTTCGGCTAGTGTGCGATTTTTTCGATCGCATGAAATCCCTGTTCGATGGCCAATGCAAATTTGTGCAGAAAAATCGCATCGCAAGTCACACAAATTCACAAAAAATATTGAGATCAGAGATGGAGGGGGGAGAGAGAGCCAGCGAGAGAGAAAAATGATAAAGAAAGAGAGAGTGAGAAATAGAATGAGCGGGCGGAGCGGTAGAGAGAGAACGAGAGTATCCTAGAGAGGGAAGAATGAGCTGGAGAGAGAATTGTGACAAAGAGAGAAGAGAGAGAGAGAAAAAGAGGATGAGAGAGATGAGTGAAAGAGAGTGAGAAAGAGAGAAGAGCGAGAGAGAGAGAGATAGAAGGGCGATCGAGAGAGATAAAGAGGGAGAGAGAGGAATGACATAGAGAGACTAGCGTGAGATATAACGAGGGAGAGAGAGGAATGACATAGAGAGATGAGCGCGAGAGAGAAAGAGGCAGAGAGAGGAATGACAGAGAGAGACGAGCGCGAGAGAGAAAGAGAGACAGAAGAGCAAGGAGCGAGAGAGAGAGAGAGGGGAGATCACGAGAGAGAAAGAGGGAGAGAGGAATGACAAAGAGAGACAAGCGCAAGAGAGAAAGAGAGGCAGAAGAGCGAGGAACGAGAGAGAAAGAGGGAGAGAGATGAAAAACAGAGAAATGAACGACCGAGAGAGAAAGAGAGAGAGAGAGGAACGAGAGAGAGAAATCCGCAAGAGAGTGTGAAGGATACATGTCTTTAACCAGAAGATCTGCGCCATAATTACACTGCCGCCACCTGACTCCCAGCATCACTCACCATAACGTGTCATTAATCCAGACAATGATGATAGTGCTGGCGGACATCATTCAAATTCCTTTAGTTAAACTTCATAACCCAGGAACGTCCGTTCCTATAAAATTCCTAAGTGAACTCAATGTTCAACTGTACAAAAACATTCTCTGCATTGTGCAGTTTGGGTTTTCTTCCTTTCATCATTGTGTCATTCTCATTTTCTATCATGGTATCAGAGCACGCTCCGTCATGATCTGAAGGCTCATCTGATGAAGGTGTGATTCAATGCAAAGGTGGCGTACAATATCACCCGAAAGACATGCTCATGTTCCTCTAGTCAGAATCAAGCTTACGCGAGCCAATTATTCGCTGTGGATGAGATATGTGCGGGCCACTGTAGTGGCACAAGGGCTTGGTAAACACCATACCCCTGAACGACCATCTAGCGCTCCCATGTTTACAGATCCGGAGCATTCATGGTAGAAGAAGGACATACCGGTTATGGCCACCATAATGTCATCTATGAGCGATGACGTTCTCCCCGTCATACAAGAAAGTATGATGGCTCTTGAAGCATGGAGGAATCTCAATACTAAACTCTCATCCTGCTCGGAATCGAGAATAATGGAGCTAACCAACATGTTACACAATATGGAACTAGTTACACGAACCATTGATGAATTTGTTTAAGAAATACGTAGTGTCAGCAACGTCTTGGTGCAGTTGGGGACATAGTAAATGAACGAACCCTAAAGTTTATTCTCCTCAGAGGACTTGGTCCCGAATATCAAGATTTTTGAAACAGTGTGAACACCCACACTAGTACACTCTCATTTGATGTCATCGTTGCTATGTTACGGTCTGAAGAGAATATGCTATAGTTTGGTACTGCGAGGCAAACTGACGAACAACTGCCTCCAGAAGCCAATCAAGAATATGGAGAGCAACAATAAACACAGTACAACAAAGGACATGGAGGATGCAGACATGGGTGCAATGGACCTCAAGGCTCAACCAGAACATGCCCAAAATGCCAAATTTGCTAAAAAATTGGACATCGAGCAGATGTATGCTATGGTAGATATGGAAATCAAACTCCACACAATGTCTCTCCATCACCAAATACAAGGTCATCTCAACATGTTTTTCAAGATTATTATCTAACTCCAGGTCCTCCATCTGCACCATCAACTGCTCAAAACACAATGGTATCAGGATAGTGGCGCAACTCCCCACGTCACCTTCGATCCTCAAATGATGAACCAGTCAACTCCTTATCAAGGCTCAGAAAAGCTATACTTCAGCAACGGATCAGGTTTGCCTATTTACGCAACTGGAAACTCCTCTCTTTTTACAAAATCCCATCCTATTTATCTTCAAAATATTTAACATGTTCCCAAAATCACTAAAAATCTTCTATCTGTACGTCAACTTGCACTTGACAACAATGTCTATTTTGAATTTCATCCGTATACTTGCTTTGTCAAGGATCGATGGACAGGGGAAACACTACTCAAGGGTGATGTCCATAATGGACTGTATCACTTAACTTCCTCATCATCGCAACAACCTTTTGTTAGGTAGGTGTGTGAAACCCTAACCTAGGTTAGGAGGAAGAAGATGAGATTGAGAGAAGAAGAATAATCCCATAATAGTGAAGGTACATGAGTTGGGTATATATACCCTAGGAGAGAGAAACGAGAATAAGAGGGTAATGGGCTAAACATAGAGGCCCATTACCCATACAAGATATATCTCACTAACAGCCCCCCGCAAGCGAGGTGTGGATGTCGTCCATGCCGAGCTTGGAGACAACACGTAGCAGGAGGGGGTTGGAGAGGCCTTTGGTCAGAACATCTGCAGCCTGGTCGGCGGAAGGAACAAACTGGAGGTCAAAGATGCCCTCATCCATCCTCTCCTTGAAGAAGTAGCGGTCACGCTCCATATGCTTGATCCGACCAGTCTGGCCAGGGTTCTTGGCCAAGGCAATAGCCGACTTGTTGTCGCAGTAGAAGTGAATCGGGCCGGTATACTTGATGCGAAGTTCGCACAATATCCCGTAGATCCACTGGCCTTCCGACGCCCCATCGGCAAGGGCACAGAATTCTGCCTCGGCGCGGGAGCGGGACACCTTGTCCTGCTTACTGCTTTTCCAGCTGACAAGGCCACCAAACACGAAGGCGCAATACCCGGTGGTGGATCGGCAGTCGACGACGGACCCAGCAAAATCAGCATCCGTATAAACCTTCGCAGTCAGGTCATTGCTCCGTGGGAAGAGTAGGCCCTTCCCGAGGCAGCCTTTCAGGTATGCAAGGACCCGATTGGCGGCCTGGCGATGAATCTCATGCGGAGCGTGCATGAACTGGCTGAGAAGGTTGACGGTGAAGCTGATGTCCGGGCGAGTGTGGGTCAAATACAGAAGCTTCCCCACCAGCTGCTGCATCGGTAGGGGTTGACCGGTGGAGAATCGCTTCTTCGCCCAACTTCACGTTGGGATCAATGGGCGTCCGGAGAGGAGAGCAATCAGTCATGCCCATCGGTGCGGAGATCAACAGCATACTTCTGCTGAGATAGGAAGATGCCGCGAGACGAGTAGGCAACCTCAAGGCCCAAAAAATAGCGGAGAGGGCCGAGTGCCTTAATCTCAAACTCCCGAGCAAGAGCGAGACCGAGGCGAGAGGCTTCAGTAGTGTCGGAGCCAGTAATCAGCATGTCGTCGACGTAGACCACCAGGATGGCAACCCCGGCCGGCCCGTGACGGAAGAAGATCGTAGCATCACCGTTACTCTGAGTGTAACCTTCAGCGCGCATGACGGAAGAGAAGCGTCCGAACCACATCCGCGGAGACTGCTTCAGTCCATACAAGGACTTCCGCAATCTGCAGACTGTGCCCGGAGGACCGAGGGGATACCCGGGGGGGTGGCTCATGTAGACCTCCTCCTCAAGATCGCCGTGGAGAAAGGCGTTCTTCACGTCAAACTGCCGGATCAACCACCCATGATGAGCGGCGAGTGCCAAAAGGAGACGGACGGATTCCATCTTCGCCACGGGAGAGAAGGTCTCGAAATAGTCGATGCCGTAGGACTGCGTAAAGCCCCGAGCGACAAGCCGAGACTTGCGACGCTCAAGGGAGCCATCCTCACGGTGCTTCGGGGTGTGAACCCACTTGCACCCCACGGCCTTCTTTCCCGAGGGGAGAGGAACGACGTCCCAAGTATGGTTTTTTTCCGGAGCCCGCATTTCTTTGTCCATAGCTGCCTTCCAATGAGGACAGGCAAGGGCATCGGCCAGGCGGCGTGGGACAGAGACCGAAGTAATGCGGGTCAAGAAGAGATGGTATGAGGGACTCAAGCGGTCGTAGGAGAGGTAATGAGAGAGGGGGTAGAGAGGTGTGCGGGTGCACTGGTGGACGCCTTTGCGAAGAGCGATCGGCCAGTCAAGAGAGTCATCGTCAGCACTAGAGGGGGCCGACGGAGAGGGAGAACCAACGGGAGTAGGAGCGGAAGCAATGGAAGTGGGAGAGGACGGCCTGGCAAGAAGAAAGGACTCGGGTGGAGTGGGAAGCAAAGGAGAGGGGTTACTCGGGTCCAAAGTGGAAGACAGCTGAGGAGGGGACGACGAGGGAGGAATCACGTCCGTAGGGGAATGACTGGCTGGGGACGCAGCAGGAGGAAAGGGATCTAACAAAGGGGATGAGGAAACCTCGCCAAGCGGAAGGCCGGAAGAGGAGGCGGCGAAGAAAGGTTGAAACTCAGCGAAGGTGACGTTGGCAGACACGAAGAAACGACGAGTGGGAGGGTGATAGCATTTGTACCCCTTTTGGAGAGAGGAGTAGCCGACGAAGACGCACTTGAGGGCACGGGCGTCAAGCTTCGTCAAAGTGGGCGCCGTGTCGTGGACGTATGCCGTGCACCCGAAGACACGAGGAAGGAGGCCCGTTCGTAATGTCACAGCTGGAAAGGCGGTCGACATACGATCGAGCGGACTACAGAACTGAAGAGTCTGAGACGGTAGCCGGTTGACGAGGTGGGTGGCCGTCAAGACAGCTTCGCCCCAGTATGTCCAAGGGACAGAGTAGTTCACGAGCAGAGTGCGGGCGGTAGATGTCACGTAACCAATCCGACGTTCTACCATGCCATTCTGCTCCGGGGTGGCAACGCAGGACGTCTCATGGAGAACACCACATGTAGCAAAGTACGAGGTCAGCTCTGGTTGGCGTAGTCGCGGCGTTGTCCGAGCGGAAAGCGTTGAATTGGCGGGCGCCGAAGTCTGAACCATTGTGCAGAACTGCTGAAGCGGTGGCGGCGACAGCGGACTTGGTAGGCAGCAAGTAAGTCCACGTGTAGCGGGTGGCTTCATCAACAAAGAGGAGAAACCAGCGGTGCCCCCTTCAGACTAGGCGCGGGCGGGCCCACACATCATTGTGAACACGATACAGCGGCACCGTCGTATGGGAAGTAGATGGAGAAAATGACAAACGTCGATGTTTGGCTAACTGACATGCCTCGCAAACAACGGTCTGAAGGTCCAAGCCCATACATAAGGACGGAAGCAAACGCTATAAAGTAGAAAACGACGGGTGGCCGAGGCGCTAATGAGTGAGCTGAAGGCGGTCGCGACGAGAGTCAGCCGTGGTGTGAAGGCTGCGCTGCACCATGATACACGATCGGCCCCCATCCTCGAACAGCAGCAATCCCCGATCCCGTCTAATCGGTGTAATCTTCCGCACCTTGTTAGACAAGAAGATCCCATCAGGTTGGATGTGGAAGGAACACTGAACCGCATCAACAAGGCGTTGCGGTGATAGAAGCAAAGCTCGAAGAGACGGAACATGGAGAACGTTGGGGATGAAACCAAGACCATCCACGTGGATAGTCTCGATACCAGCCACTCGAAGACGTCCGCCCCCGGCAGTGAGGACAGCCCGGTTCCCACCATGCCTCTCATAAGATACGAACCGGTGATTGAACGGGGTCATGTGTTCCGTGGCCCCCGTATCAAGCACCCAAGTGGTATCCGACAGGAGAGGAGCGGTGAGAGCCGTATGTCCGCAATACCACGAGTCAGAAGTAGAGGCAAGAGGCGCACCGAACGTCCCGAAGGAAGCCATAGGCTGAGTCTGGAGGGCGGTCATCTACGCAGAAAACTGAGCAAGATCCGCCTGTAACTGCTCCATGGTGACGGTGGCACTGCCAGTCGAGGAGAGAGCTGGGGCAGGGACAGCCGCAACATGAGCTTTGGCATCTTTGGCAGCTTGGAGATCAAACTGCTTCTTCCTGCACCGCTTCGCCGTGTGGCGGCGCTTGCCGCAGTAAGTACAAACCAGTTTGTCTCGCGGGTCGGCAACCGAGTCCGGGGGAGCAGAGTGGGAAGGCACCGGTGGACGCGGTAGTAACCCAGGCGAGTCCCCAGAGCGGGAGACTAATGCAGTGGAGTCGGCCGGGTTCGCCATGTCGGGACGATCACGGCGAAGACTGCTCTCTAGCTCAATCAGGTCCTTGACCACGGCATCAAACTCCGGGAGAGTGCCCGGGTGTGCAAGGTGCGGCGACGCACCTCGGCATACTCCGGGTTGAGGCGATCGAGGAAGGACAAGAAGCGGAGACGAAGAGCATGACGCCGGTCCACTCCGTGCGGGTCACCAACCGGCATGTAGTAGTCAACCTCCGCCACAGGCATTGTGAGCCAAGCTGTAGTCCATGATGGACAGCGTCCCTTGGCGGAGAGCATTCGCGCGCTCCACAAGCAAGAAGATGCGCCGGTGGTGGCATCATGGCCACAGTACTTGTGGGCATAATCCCAAATCTCCTTCGGGTAGTCAAGTGGAGGAACTTATCGTGAGACCGAGTAGACAGCGTGTGATTCAGCAGCCGAGTGGATGAAATTTTGCTCAGCATCAAAGGCACCATAGTGCGGGTCGGTCGGGGCAAGCGGCGGGCATATCAAATGTTTGTGGAGAAGCCGGCCTTTGAGTGTCGACTCCACGAACTTGATCTAGGCCAACAATTGAGGAGCGCTCAGCGGCGGCACTCTGGAGCAGAGGAAGAGGGAGACCGATCTTCGGAGAAGGGAGGTCTCTCCGAAGGCCGCGGTGAAGACGGAGCTGCACGGGGTTCTCGTCGACGAGGACCCTGAGTTGACGATAGACATGAGGGCAGGCTGGCGGCTGCTGCTGCGGAGAGCGGCGACGCGGCGGCGGCGCCGGCTGCGGCGGCGGCTGCGCCTACGAGCGGCGGCGGCTGCGGCGGCGGCCTAGGCTGCGGCTGGCGGTTGCTGCCTGCGGAGCGGCGGCGCGGCTGCGGCGGTTGCGCGGCGGCCTAGGGCTGCGGGCCGCGGCTGCTGCCTGCGGAGAGCGGCGGTTGCTGCGGCGGCCTAGGGCTGCGGGCGGCCTGCGCTGCGAAGCGGCGGCGGTTGCGGCGGCCTAGGGCTGCGGCTGGCACTGCGGAGCGGCGCGGCTGCGGCGCGGCTAGGCTGCGGCCGCGGCGCTGCTGCGGAGGCGGGCGCGCGCGGGCGGCCTAGGGCTGCGGCTGGCGGCTGCTGCCTGCGGAGAGCGGGCGGCGCCAATTGATAATCTCAATTTTAGGGTTAAAATTTGTCGTCGGTGATTGAGATTACTCAATAAAAATATATTTAACCGTACTTAAAAATACTTAGTTAGTGATGAGTACGGATCGTCTCCACAAGGAACGATGATTAAGGATTTACTTTCTTATACTAGTGATGATGGACGAGAGGATCGACGAAAGCAAGATTTGAGGACGTGAGCTAGTGATATAGATAAAAGATACGTAATTATAAGCTAATTTAACTTAAAGAAAATAGTAAATGATTGTGATGGATATGATGATGAACGACGGTATGAACGAGGATAGTGGTTCGATATGGAGTGGTACAATGGCAAGGATGGAGAGATGAGAGAATGGGGACGTAAGTAAGTGAAGTGATAATGAAACGTTGATGAAAACCTATAACTATGATAACGATGATGTTGGGAGAGAAACAACGTAAGGCGAAGACACTTACCTTAGATCCTTATGTTCCGCCAGGATCACGGCGATTTGCGAGTGCCAGTAAGCTCCCCCTCTTCTCTTTTGTCTCTTCCCACACACCCAAGACACCAAGACCGCTCTTGATGGATCTCAAAACTCACTCTCTTTCAATCAGCCTACAAAAGTAGGAAGCAAGTTCAATGTGGTTTTTACAATGATCCAGGCCTCTATTTATAGATTAGAGGGTATGGATAGAAAGAGGAGGGGAAGATGAAAAGTTATGGCCGTTGGAAGTTGAAGCAATCCTAGCCTTTAATTTATTCTCTCTCCTCATCAATGTCATCAGTTTATGCCTGTTAAGAAGTCAAAGCACTTGGTATTCTGTGACTTTTCGTATTCCGTGGCTTTTCATATTCCATGCCTTTTTGTATTCCGTGGCTTTTCATATTCCATGGCTTTTCGTATTCCGTGGCTTTTCGTATTCCGCGACTTTTCATATTTCGTGCCACATGTACATGTCAAAAGGATAAAAAAGAAAGAAAAAATCTCTTTCTCAATGCTGACGTGGCGGCGCATCCGCACGCCACGTCACACTATACCATAAAAAAACCAAAATACTTAAAATTTCATATTAAATCAAATAAAAGCCCAAAAAATACGTATAAATATATATTTTGAATCAGAAAAATCATATCTTTCCAAATTTTATATCCAAAAATTCCAGAAAAATTATATTCTTTCTCAAAAAATTATATTCTTTTAGAATATACTATTAGAAAATTCCTAAAAATATAGAAATTCAGAAATTTGTTCTAAAAATAGATTTAATCATTTTAAGCTGGATAACATGCAAATATGAGTAATTTAATGCATAAAGATGCATAAATATAATAATATAAGGCACTAAAAATGCATGTTATCAGTAGGCGTCCACAGAACTATGGCATCAACGATTGGGACACCCTACTTTCAATATTTTGGAAAACATTTTCACTCATTTTGATTTTCCTTTAGTTAATGTGCCTCGGCCACATGTTTGTGAATCATGTGCTATGTCCAAGGCAAAACAACTACCTTATGGTCATGCAAGTCATGTGTCTTCAAGACCTTTCCAACTCGTTCATTCTGATCTATGGGGTCCTGCACCTGTTTTATCACACTTAGGATTCTCATATTACGTTACATTTATTGATGCTTTTAGTAGATATATTTGGCTATATTCGCTTAAGAAAAATAGTGATCTGCTTGAAACTTTTCTTCTTTTCAAATGTTTGGTCGAACGGCAATTCGATTGCAAAATTAAGTCTTCTCAATCAGATTGGGGCAGTGAATATAGATCACTACACCAGTTCTTGTGGAAGGAGGGTATTCGGCATCGGGTGTCCTGTCCTCATGCCCACCAACAAAATGGAGTTGCAGAACGAAAGCATTGACATATTATCGAAATCGTGTTCTCTGTGATGCATCATGCATGTATTCCGCAATGGTTCAGGGATGAGGCAACAGCAACTGCAGCATACTTCATCAACCGTCTTCCAATGGCACAGCTGAAATTCAAGTCTCCATTCAAGGTACTCCGAAAGCAATCTCCAAACTATACTTTTCTTAAAAAATTGGTTGTCTATGTTTTCTGAATCTCAGGCCATATGCATCCTCAAAATTAAGCTCTTGATCTGAGCATTGTGTGTTCCTTGGGTACAGCTCACATCATCTTGGGTGCAGATGTTTAAATCTTCGTACAAATAAAATCATCATCTCTACAGATGTTTTTTTCGATGAAAATGTATATCCTTTCCTATCAAAAGATAATTCTATTGCACCTTTAGCAGACATCCTTCCGTCAAACTTCTCCGGACCCTCTTACTCACCTACGTCAGTCGAAACTTGTCCTTTTCAGAAAACTATAATGACACCTACCAATATACCTAGCATTGATCCTCCTTAGCCAATTGCTCAGATTCAATCTACACCATCCACACCTAGCATCTCTCGGATTGATACTCCCACTACAATTACAATTGAACCCATATCATCCACTTCAACACCTCCAAAATGGTTTAGAAGAATATCTGATTTATATCATACAGCTACAAAGTACCCACTTCCACTATGCCTCATGTCCAAAAATCATCCAATAGAACCCACAACAGTAGAACCCGCTCTTCAAGAACCTGTGCGGCGCAAGGCCATGCATGATGAATACTCTGATCTTATTAACAATCATACATGGGACCTAGTCTCGCCTCCATCCTCATGCCCACCAACAAAATGGAGTTGCAGAACGAAAGCATTGACATATTATCGAAATCGTGTTCTCTGTGATGCATCATGCATGTATTCCGCAATGGTTCAGGGATGAGGCAACAGCAACTGCAGCATACTTCATCAACCGTCTTCCAATGGCACAGCTGAAATTCAAGTCTCCATTCAAGGTACTCCGAAAGCAATCTCCAAACTATACTTTTCTTAAAAAATTGGTTGTCTATGTTTTCTGAATCTCAGGCCATATGCATCCTCAAAATTAAGCTCTTGATCTGAGCATTGTGTGTTCCTTGGGTACAGCTCACATCATCTTGGGTGCAGATGTTTAAATCTTCGTACAAATAAAATCATCATCTCTACAGATGTTTTTTTCGATGAAAATGTATATCCTTTCCTATCAAAAGATAATTCTATTGCACCTTTAGCAGACATCCTTCCGTCAAACTTCTCCGGACCCTCTTACTCACCTCGTCAGTGAAACTTGTCCTTTTCAGAAAACTATAATGACACCTACCAATATACCTAGCATTGATCCTCCTTAGCCAATTGCTCAGATTCAATCTACACCATCCACACCTAGCATCTCTCGGATTGATACTCCCACTACAATTACAATTGAACCCATATCATCCACTTCAACACCTCCAAAATGGTTTAGAAGAATATCTGATTTATATCATACAGCTACAAAGTACCCACTTCCACTATGCCTCATGTCCAAAAATCATCCAATAGAACCCACAACAGTAGAACCCGCTCTTCAAGAACCTGTATGCGCAAGGCCATGCATGATGAATACTCTGATCTTATTAACAATCATACATGGGACCTAGTCTCGCCTCCATCCTCATGCCCACCAACAAAATGGAGTTGCAGAACGAAAGCATTGACATATTATCGAAATCGTGTTCTCTGTGATGCATCATGCATGTATTCCGCAATGGTTCAGGGATGAGGCAACAGCAACTGCAGCATACTTCATCAACCGTCTTCCAATGGCACAGCTGAAATTCAAGTCTCCATTCAAGGTACTCCGAAAGCAATCTCCAAACTATACTTTTCTTAAAAAATTGGTTGTCTATGTTTTCTGAATCTCAGGCCATATGCATCCTCAAAATTAAGCTCTTGATCTGAGCATTGTGTGTTCCTTGGGTACAGCTCACATCATCTTGGGTGCAGATGTTTAAATCTTCGTACAAATAAAATCATCATCTCTACAGATGTTTTTTTCGATGAAAATGTATATCCTTTCCTATCAAAAGATAATTCTATTGCACCTTTAGCAGACATCCTTCCGTCAAACTTCTCCGGACCCTCTTACTCACCTACGTCAGTCGAAACTTGTCCTTTTCAGAAAACTATAATGACACCTACCAATATACCTAGCATTGATCCTCCTTAGCCAATTGCTCAGATTCAATCTACACCATCCACACCTAGCATCTCTCGGATTGATACTCCCACTACAATTACAATTGAACCCATATCATCCACTTCAACACCTCCAAAATGGTTTAGAAGAATATCTGATTTATATCATACAGCTACAAAGTACCCACTTCCACTATGCCTCATGTCCAAAAATCATCCAATAGAACCCACAACAGTAGAACCCGCTCTTCAAGAACCTGCGGCGCAAGGCCATGCATGATGAATACTCTGATCTTATTAACAATCATACATGGGACCTAGTCTCGCCTCCATCCTCATGCCCACCAACAAAATGGAGTTGCAGAACGAAAGCATTGACATATTATCGAAATCGTGTTCTCTGTGATGCATCATGCATGTATTCCGCAATGGTTCAGGGATGAGGCAACAGCAACTGCAGCATACTTCATCAACCGTCTTCCAATGGCACAGCTGAAATTCAAGTCTCCATTCAAGGTACTCCGAAAGCAATCTCCAAACTATACTTTTCTTAAAAAATTGGTTGTCTATGTTTTCTGAATCTCAGGCCATATGCATCCTCAAAATTAAGCTCTTGATCTGAGCATTGTGTGTTCCTTGGGTACAGCTCACATCATCTTGGGTGCAGATGTTTAAATCTTCGTACAAATAAAATCATCATCTCTACAGATGTTTTTTTCGATGAAAATGTATATCCTTTCCTATCAAAAGATAATTCTATTGCACCTTTAGCAGACATCCTTCCGTCAAACTTCTCCGGACCCTCTTACTCACCTACGTCAGTCGAAACTTGTCCTTTTCAGAAAACTATAATGACACCTACCAATATACCTAGCATTGATCCTCCTTAGCCAATTGCTCAGATTCAATCTACACCATCCACACCTAGCATCTCTCGGATTGATACTCCCACTACAATTACAATTGAACCCATATCATCCACTTCAACACCTCCAAAATGGTTTAGAAGAATATCTGATTTATATCATACAGCTACAAAGTACCCACTTCCACTATGCCTCATGTCCAAAAATCATCCAATAGAACCCACAACAGTAGAACCCGCTCTTCAAGAACCTGTGCGGCGCAAGGCCATGCATGATGAATACTCTGATCTTATTAACAATCATACATGGGACCTAGTCTCGCCTCCATCCAACACAAGGATAGTTGGATGCAAATGGGTGTTTCGCACAAAACTGCAATCAGATGGCTCCTTAGACTATTGCAAAGCTTGATTGGTAGCTCAAGGGTTCATCCAAACTCCAGGTATTGACTATCATGAAACACATAGCCCGGTTCTTAAAATGACCACACTTCGAATTCTTCTATCTCTTGCAGCCAGTAAACATTGGCACATCCATCAACTAGATATTTCTAATACATTTCTTCACGGTGATTTATCTGAGGTTATTACATGCATTAACCCCCTGGTTTCGTATTAGCTCAATATCCAAATCATGTATGTCGTTACATCAGTCACTTTATGGTTTAAAACAAGCACCTCAAGTTTGGTTTCAAAAATTAAGTTAATTCTTTTCTTCTCATGGTTTTATAGGTTCACGTACTGACCCTTCATTATTTTTCAAAATTGTTAATAAAACACCACAATACATTCTCGTTTATGTTGATGACACCCTAATAATAAGTCTAACACAACTGACATATCTCAAACAATTTCAGAACTTAGTAATAAGTTTGCAGTTTGGGATCTTAGGTCAGCCACAAGCTTACTCAGCATTCAACTGCAACAAAACAAGGAAGGTTTGTCCCTCTCCCAAGAAGCCTATGCCATTAAAATTCTTAAAATGGAAAAAATGGCTGAGTGCAAACCAGCCAACACTCCCTATCCGGTTTCAGATTTGAACAAGCAGGAAACAAAATCAAAATTTAATTTTGATAATACTCTCTACCGTAAAATTGTGGGAAGCCTGCAATACTTAACACTCACTCGACCTGACATCACTTGTGCTGTAAATAAAGCACGTCAACATATGCATGACCCACAGTAGTTCCATTAGAGGCACCTCAAACATCTACTACACTACATCAAAGGTACATTTAAATTCTCTCTTCAAACATCTACTCACCAAACAGGCTGCACATCTTTAGTAATGCAGATTGGGCCGGTGACCTTTCAGACCAAAAGTCGACCCGTGGCTATTTGATTTATTTAGGTCATAATCTTGTTAGTTGGGCATCTAAGAAACAAACCATTGTGGCTCATTCCAGTACAGAAGTGAAGTACAAGGCAATTGCCACTGCCATTGCCAAATTCATATAATTAAAATCTCTCCTTCATGAATTAAACATTGATCTAGCTTCGCCTGCTATATTATGGTGTAACAATCTTGGCGCTACCTATCTCAGTAAAAAGCCTATATTTCATGTTCGTACCAAGCATATTGAAATCAATTATCATTTTGTTCGTGATTATGTTTCACAAGGCGTAGTGCAGGTATGTTATATTTCCACATGTGATCAACTTGCTGATCTTCTGACCAAGCCTTTAGCACGTGCATGTTTCTGTCTCCTACGGACCAAACTCAACATTATACCAGGCATCAGTTTGCAGGGGGTTGTTAAGGATACATGTCTTTAACCAGAAGATCTGCGCCATAATTACTCCGCCACCACCTGACTCCAAGCGTCACTTACCATAACGTGTCATTAATCCAAACAATGATGACAGTGCCCGCGAACTTCATTCAAATCCCTTTAGTTAAACTTCATAACCCAGGAATGTCCATTCCTATAAAATTCCTAAGTGAACTCAATGTTCGATTGAACAATAACATTCTCTGCATTGTGCAGTTTGGGTTTTCTTCTTTTCATCTTTGTGTCATTATCATTTTCTATCAGAGAGAAAGAGGGAGAGAGAGGAACGAGAGATAGATAGAAGAGCAAGGAACGAGATAGAAAAATGCGAGAGAGAATAAGGGAGAGAAAGGAACGAGAGAGAAGACCACGAAAGAGAAAGAGGGAGAGAAAGGAACGAGAGAGAAGACCACGAGAGAGAAAGAGGGAGAGAAAAGAACGAGAGAGAGACGGAAGAGCAGGGAATGAGAGGACTGCGAGAGAGAATTAGGGAGAGAAAGGAACGAGAGAGAAGACCACGAAAGAGAAAGAGGGAGAGAAAGGAACGAGAGAGAAGACCACGAGAGAGAAAGAGGGAGAGAAAAGAACGAGAGAGAGACGGAAGAGCAAGGAATGAGAGAGGACTGCGAGAGAGAATTAGGGAGAGAAATGAATGAGAGAGAAGACCGCGAGAGAGAATTAGGGAGAGAAAGTGACGTAGGACGACTAAGGAATGGATGACTGGAGTACGGGGAAGGCTACGGATGGATGGATGGCGATGGATGGGTTGAGTACTAGAGGGATAAAACAGCCCACAGAAATACACACGGTCGGATTCGGACTTTAAAACCGATGAAAAAACTGGTGGTGCAGCTCCGACCCTTGTTAAGGGCGGGAGTGCTGTCTTCACCCACCGCGACGATGCCTAAGCATCGAAATCAATACCCGAATTTGCGTCACAAAGAAACACTCGGAAGAGTGGGAGGACGTGGGAAATCCAAACCAATTCTAATTCTGACAGCGGTGGAAACTTCTCGAGAAAATACTGAACGGGGAACATTTCTACACCAAAGAGTTCAGGCGCACCTCAGCACCGTAGTGCGTAAATTCTGACCGAGGCGAGACTTGGCGAATCTGGGCGTTGCATGGCCCTCTGGACGAAGAAGGATCTGGGCATTCCGGGCGTTGTGTGGCCCTCGACACCGTAGTGCGTGAAGAGGATGCAGGAAATTTCGACCGAGGTGAGACTTGGCGAATTCTGGGCGTTGCGTGGCCCTCTGGACGAAGAAGGATCTGGGCGTTCCGGGCGTTGTGTGGCCCTGGCAGAGAGCGAATGTCCAAGATCAGTCCCGGAGTGGTCCGAGGGCGGCCAGAGAGGGCGGCCAAGGGGTGGCCTTGGGCGCCCTTGGGCGGCCTGGGAGGGCGGCCCTTGGACAGCCTGGATGGGCGGCCCTTGGGCGGCCTGTGGAGGGCGGCCAAGGGGGCAGCTCTAGTAGCCTTGGGGTAGCCTGGGAGGGCGGCCCCTGGGCAGCCTGGGAGGGCGGGGGGCGCCCTTGCCGGCCTGGGAGGGCGACCCTTGGGCAACCTGGGTGGGCGGCCCTTGGGTGGTCTGTCGAGGGCGGCCAAGGGGACAGCCCTGGTAGCCTTGGGGCGGCTTGGGAGGGCGGCCCCTAGGTGGCCTAGGAAGGCGGCCAAGGGGCGACCTTGGGCGCCCTTGGGCAGCCTGGGATGGCGGCCCTCGGGCGACCTGGATGGGCGGCCCTTGGGCGACTGATGACTCTCAAATATGTCATCAAATAATTAAACTTTTTAGTTCTCATTCATCAAAATTATAATGTTAATTCATGCTAATATCATGCATATGCATCATTTTGTAAAATCACTAACCCCACTTGATCCTTTGAATCAAGTGGAATATATTTAACATTTTATGGTTAGTAAACATTCAGAGACAGGTTAAGAAGATCAAGGAAAGAGACGAGGATCAAGAGGAGCGGGCAAAAATTCAAAGAAGCAGAAATTACGAAAATGCCCCTAGGCATGACTTTAAGAGAAACCTATAAATACTCTCTTGAGAGTTGATTTTAGGTTGTCCAGAATTTCTCTCAAGGAAGCTAAATCTTGGAGAGAAAGGATTTCTGCAGACCCTCCAAGGCTGATGAGCATTGGAGCTGGGAGAGAAGCAAGCCGAGGAGTAGCTGGAGCACGACGATCGTCGCCTTGCCCGGAAGGAGAGACACAAGGAGGCGTGAGCGTTTCGGTTTTGGTACAATCTTCTTCTCCCTTTTAAGACAGTCAGGGTTGGGCTGAAGATCACAAGCTGTGTCTTCAGCATTTCCAATTTCTGTTGTTCATTTGGTTACGTTTGATTTCGAATCCCATAGTTGATTGAATCGTTTTCCATTCTGTCTAGCAAAAATTTCATTGTTCTCGCATCCGATCGTGAACTCCTTCCCTACAGAACTTCCAACTGCTAGCAACCCAGGCCTCAGCCTAGGTTGCTAGCAATCCAAGCACCGAGCAAGCTCGCCCGCGCGAATCAGCACCGCGAGCAGGCTCGCCACAGCAGGCGCCAGCGCGCCGCCACTTGCGCAGCGCGCAGGTTGCGCCAGCGCCGCGCAGCAGCTCACGCGAGCAGGCTCACAAAGGCGCCGTCAACAAAGAAAATTTCTCTGCGTGGTTCTGCTCAATTGAGTTTGCCAAGATATCTCCGTAAAACTTAACTGAAGATAATTTGACTGAAGAATTAGCTGAATCCATACTTTTAAGGAATTCTCTGCAACTTATTCTGAAGAAAATTTCTACAGAGATTAACACTTGGAATTAGAGAACTGAATAGACTGATTTAATAGAAAAGAATTTTCCGCTGTTTTCTTTGCTTCCTGTGGATCGACCCTTGCTTGCCAAAGGCTGTGAGGTTATAAATTTCGTTGCATAAGCTCAATCCTCACACGAATTCAACTGATAAATAACCAGTAAAAAACACCCTAAAATTGAGCTCATCAGCGACCTGTGGAGGCCAGCCAAGGGGGGGACCCTGGTAGCCTTGGGGCGGCCTGGGAGGGCGGCCCCTGGGCGGCCTGAGAGGGCGACCAAGGAGCGGCCTTGGGCGCCCTTGGGCAGCCTAAGAGGGCGGCCTGGAAGGACGGCCCCTGGGCGGCCTATGATGGGCGGCCCTGGAGGGCGAGAAGAGAGAGAGAGAGAGAGAGAGAGAGAGAGAGAGAGAGAGAGAGAGAGAGAGAGAGAGAGAGAGAGAGAGAGAGAAATGGAAGAGAGGGAAGAGGGAGGAAAGGCCGATGACGAGACGTGAGGTGGTGGCGACGACGGCGGCGGAGGCGACGGAGATGGCGGAGGAAGGTTGAGGAAGGGATAGGGAGGCTTGGGCAGTCCTCCAAGAAGAGTTAAACAAAAACTCGATTCTTGAATTATGATTGCCTAACTGTTTCTTGAAACAACGGCCTATACATATAGGCCTTGGAGGAAAGAGAAAATACAACTCAAATACGAGAAATTAATGGCGAGAAATTACAAACGAGACGTGCTTCATGTCACGCCAAAGGGCAGTTGTTGATCTGCCGTTGGCGACATGTCATGATGCGCGAAGGAACGTGCGTGCGTGGAGAGGTGCGTAGCGGAGACGGTTGCAGCGTGTCCATAGAGGGAGTGTTGACGTGTGAGCGTGGAGACATGCGTTGCGGAGACGGTTGTGGCATGCCCATAGCGGGAGTGATGACGTCGGTTGACTGTGGCGACGTATCCGTGGCGGTGTGTTGGCGTCCTTGCCATCAGAAAGGAACGAGAGAGAAGACCGTGAGAAAGAATTAGGGAGAGAAAAGAACGAGAGAGAAGATCACGAGAGAGAACGAGGGAGAGAAAGGAACGAGAGAGAGAGAGACCGAAGAGCAAGGAATGAGAGAGAAGACTGCGAGAGAGAATGATGGAGAGAAAAGAATGAGAGAGAAGACTGCAAGAGAGAATGGTGGAGAGAAAGGAACGAGAGAGAAGACCGCGAGAGAGAAATATGGAGAGAGAGGAACGAGGGGGAGACAGAAGAGCATGGAATGAGAGAGGAAGAGGGAGACAAAGTTGGACGTCACATTTTAAAGCCTTAAAAAAAAATCGCACGTAATCTCACATTTGCACCGCTCACGACCATGGTCGATGTGTGGTGTGAAGTACTGTAGAACTGTCTGAAAAATCGAACTGGACCGCACATCGGACTCTTTTTGCACCGGTCGCACGAAAATACCAGCCCTATCTAAAATACTATATTTGAGAAGACAATACTTTGAAGATATCAACAGGTTTGTTTTCGAGTTAGCATTCAAAACAGATTATTTCAGACAAAAAAAACAAATTCAGACGATCAAAGATATTGTATCTATGCAGATTTAACGAAGTTATTTGAGGAATGCTGTCTTCTATAAATTGTGTCACCATAAGGATTGGATTATGAAGCTTTCCACTATATGTTTGAGTTTATTATAATACACACACAGTACTCTTAACAAAGTCAATGAACCTATAGGATATTTAATATTGTCTTTAGGATTAAAAAGATTAAAAATGAAAGGTTCATGGCAGAAGAAGACACTTCATGTTATTCATAATACAATCACGATGACAAAGAAAGAAGACACGAAAGGGAGACCCACTTTGTTATTAAAATTGTTCTTTTGTTGTGTTGTGTGAAGTTATTTCAGATGCAGGTGAATAATTTAGTAAATTAATAAATAGAGAGGCTTGAGGAAAAAAAGGAGCAGTAAGATGTGTAGTGACAGGTAGAAAAAATATGTGCGTGAAAGTATTCCAATTTCATTAAATATTATTATGGCGAATTTATTTCAAGATATACAGGTTGAACAAATTCTTTGAACAACATTTGTTATAAACATTAAGATATATATAAAATAAAAATACTTTAAAATTATTTATCTTGAAATTGGGATTATATAATAATTTATAAAAGGACAATCTATCCTATTTTATTAAATTTTGATTCATCAATGAAGAAAATAAGTCTCACACTGTCATCTAATTTGAACCTTTGGATTCCTAGAAAAAACTGAATTTACCCCTTCAGATCCAAAGCTATATTGCAAACCCCCCTCTCCCCATCCAATTTTCCCTAAAGTAACTTTTAACCATGAAAACCTGAATAGAGATAAATTACTTGAAAAACTTTACATGGTATAAATTTGTAACACGCTTTTAATGTTTTTCAATCCCAAGACTTTTTTCTTCTTTCATTTCTGGGATTTTCATCTAATAAACCAGTCTAGACAAGTCACATAATCACAAAAATAGAAAAATGTCACCAAGAAAAATGCCATTTCATTCATCTTCCTTCACATAATTTATTTTTTCTCTACATATAAGTTACTACTTAAAAATAAGTCTATAGTGGGCGTAGCTGGATTGGTCTACGAGCATGTCCATCGGGTTATGTGGGATCTCTCCACACCAATACAACTCTTACAAACACTTTACATATATAAAACCTATCCGGGCGGCCTTCAGGGTGGATCGGTCTATGAGCGTGTCCCTTGGGTTGGTCGTACCCGGCATCGTGTTTTTGACAATAAAAAATTAAAAAAATTAAAAAAAGATTATTTATAACGGGCCGGGGAAGCACCCAACAAGGGAGGTCACTTTTACAAGCGGTGAGCTTACCTCCCATCAAGCCACCGCCTCACCAAACCTTTAGCTCGTCCGAGGAGAAGAAGGAAAAAGCGAAGGACAGGTCGCTTAAGCTCACCGCCTAATCCGTATGTCACCCGCAAGCTAAGACTAAGAGAAGAGAAGGGGGAGCTCTGGTCTTATCTTCACAAAGTTCTCGCTTGGTGAGCTCGCAGGCGAGCGATAATGGCGACGGCGGGCTCGATCTCCTCTCTGGCGGGCGCCTTCTCTTCGCTCTCCTTCTCTTCGCAGGTCTCCCAGAAGCTCCAAGCTCCGAACCATCTCTCGATTCGATCTCGAGCTCGCGCGAGGCCTCTCGCGCTGAGAAGGAGCTCGCTCTCGACCGTCGTCGCCTCCGTCTCCCCGTTGGCTGCCGTCGCCGGCGACTTCTCTGCCTCGACTTCGGAGTTGGACCGATCGGCTCTGGAGAGCTACGTCAAGTCCCGGCTTCCCGGGGGATTTGCTGCCCAGAAGCTCTGGGGAACTGGCCGGAGGAAGTGCGCCATTGCCCGTGTTGTTATCCAGGAGGGTACTGGAAATATCATCATCAATTCCCGGGATGCGAAGGTTTGTGACCCGTCTGATGCTTTTTTTTCTTGATGATTTTTCCTTTTTTTTTCTTTGTTTCGGGTGGAATTGTTCTGCTTTGGAGGTTTGCGATGGTTGATTTGAGCTCCAGAAGCTGGCTTTTATTGATTGAATTCTGGTGCGGTGAGGGTAGATTTCTGTGACTTCGAATCAGACTATCGAAATCATACATCTCTCCAAGGGAAAAGTCTTCAAATTCTTCTTGAAAACCTAGTGGTCGGTTTCTCTAGGATAAAAGTGACTTGTTTTGTCTTATTTTTGTTCCCCCTTGCGCGTGAGATCTTGTGAATGCCTGCAATTCTAGTTGAGTTGAGGAAACCATCAGATTCAAGGTCGCCCTATGATGTTGGTTGGGTTTTTGTGATGATGATGGTCCGATTGAGGTTTAAGCTGTGATTTATTTCCCATAAGGCCCTATTTGGATTGTGATTCAGGGGGAAAACTAGTAGTCTCCAAATTCTTCTTGCGTAATGGCTTAGTGAATGCCTGCAATTCTAATTGAATTGAGGAAACTTTAAGTTTAAAGATTGCCCTATGATGTTGGTTGGATTTTAGATAACGATGATATGATTACGGTCAAATCTATGATTCATTTCCCATCAGGCCTTATTTGGACTGTGATTCACGGGACACATTGGTTGTCTCCAAATTCTTGTTCCGTAGTTGCTTATGTTTCCTATTCATTTTGTTTCTGAGACATTTTTTTTACTGCTTAATGTCTTTTCTTATCTCAATGTCATAAACCTGTATGCCTTTATGTCCTAGGCTTACTGGAATAATATCATACGAGCTATATCAAAATTTCTCAGAAGAAAAAGAGTCTTCAAAACCTTTTTGAAACCTGATTTGGGCTTTTTTAATATAATTTATTGATTTTTTAAAATTCTTTCTCCGATCTTGTCTGCTCATCCTTGAATCATTTATGAGGCTTTTCAACATACTTTAACCACTACAGGAAACAATTTAAGAGACATTCAAACACCAACCCGATTCGATAATTTAAGAACACCATAAATTGATTTCGAATTACACTATTGATACATTTGAGCATGATTTCATTGGAATTACCATAACTTAGCAATGTTGGATTGATTGATGGACAATTTTTTTGCTGGGTATTGATCTTGGCCCAGGAAGACATCCAGGGGAACCCACTGTGGCTGCGATAAGTTAAAAAATTATACTAAAAAACTCTAAAGAGAACTAAAATTTAACGTCATTTCGAATTCAGGTTCTCTTGAATACATTTCCTTTATTTCTGGTTGCTCTTTTTCCTATCTTGCCAGCTTATCCTGGAATCTTGGATGAGACTTTTCAACATCTCGCTTCTCTAGGGGAAACAATCTCAGAGACGTAAAAACACCTGCCAGTTGTCATAACTTAAAACCGTAATTGTGACTATAATCATAGTCACCCGGTAAAGTTACAATTTTTAGATTAATTGATTTCATATTTCTGGCGGTTGATCTTGCAGGAGTACCTCCAGGGGAACCCATTGTGGATACAATACGTGAAGACTCCTCTGTTGACCTTGGGATACGAGGGAACCTACGATGTCTTCGTCAAAGCCCACGGCGGAGGGTTAGGGGGCCAGGCCCAGGCCATCTCTTTGGGCATAGCTCGGGCTCTGCTCAAGGTCAGTGAGAACCACAGATCACCACTCAGGAAGGAGGGTCTGCTGACCAGGGATTCCCGGATTGTGGAGAGGAAGAAGCCTGGTCTGAAGAAGGCCAGAAAGGCTCCCCAGTTCTCCAAGCGTTGAAGTGAGTTTACCTTTTCATCCCTATTTTTTTCTTCTTCTTGTACTCAAGTTTATGGTACCTTTATAGGGTTGACTAATTTTTCAAGATCTTGGTCGTTTTGTTGACTTGTTTTTATTTCCTGTGTTTGGTGTTTTAAAGGATCATGAGAATATTGTCTTTTTTGGCCACAAATCAGCTCTTTTTTTTCCTTTTTTTCCTTACTCTTCTTATGTTTGTGTGGGTGAGAGAGATATGTGTCATCATATGTCATAGAGAGAGATATGAAGAAAGGACACCATTCCCTTAAAGATGCATATTACTAGTTGTGACTGTTGTGATGGCCTGTGAGAAAGGTGGATTTTCTATTAGGTTTATTTGTTAATTGTGTTGATTTTCTCTAAACAAAATATAATAAGTTTGTTACTGTTGTGATAAGTGAGGGCCAAGAAAAGAGTAGAATGATCAACATAATACTGTATAACGGGTTTGAGTAATCCTTAATCTAGGCCTGCTTGAAGTATCTCTACGTCATTGTCATTCCACTCTCATCTATGAACATGTAACTATACTTGCAACATGTGAGGTGAAGGATCATCTGAGAAGCCAACATATGCACCAGATTGGTAGGGTTAGGCCCTTGACCATTAAAGATTATAGAAATAAGTATTTATGACAAATACATTCGGAACTCGTAAAATGAAGATGTAATTCAGCACATTAAATCTCCTCTTCTTCTGGTCACACGGAGAGGGGAGGGTATCTAGTAAGAGGAGAGAATAAGGCTGAGTTTCTAAGGAATTCTCACACGTATACTTGATATGATTTTTTCAGAAAAACTCCTGTACTTTTCAGTATCAACATCCTATGGACCTTTAGTGTGTGACCCTCTAGGCTCGTTTACCAATCTAGTTAATAACTCCAATGGCCTAATACTCTTTTAATCACTAAGCTAATTAATTAAGTATAGCTAGTTGTCACACGGTCAAATCCCGAGCTAGGTCTCTTGCTCGAATTTGACGTGTGCCGACCTCAATGTTCAGGGAAGAACACTGAGCAGCCTTGATCTCTTGTAGCGGAAGCTTTTGCAATTGATTAAGATTGCATAGAAGGGATTAGAGGAGATGGTGGTGCTCACCACCGTCAGGGAATAGGGTCATTGCACTTATATCATAAAGAGTACATCATCATTGGGGATAATTACATGGGGGAAGACGAGGGGTGATACAACGAATGAGACGAGGCGCTTTGCGCCGAGGTAATGTTGCCACACCGCCTCGGGGCCGTCGCTTCGCGTGCGCGCCCCTGCTCTGCCGCTACACAAGTGCACCGGGCCGGGCGCCGTGCGCCTGCGGGCCTGGTGATCCCACACGCCACCCCTGCCTTGACGATCACACACGCCACCGGCACCCATGTCAACACTCTAGCGCGCAGCCTGCGCGATGCCGCCGCATTCGACGCCCCCGAGCTGGGCGCTGCGCACCCAACACTACCCGCAGGAGCGCTATGCGCCCGTTGTGCCGTCTCGGCGCTCTCAGTGCGCCACATGCCTTAGTCTCCTGGCGGGATGTCTCCCGGCCCCGCGCCCTGCACACGTAATGCGCGCACTGCCCGCACGGCCGCTGCGCGTCACCCCGCACAACTCCGCACGCTGCAACCATGGCACGCCGTTCGGTCTACGCGTCCTGCACCCGCGTGCAGCGCTTCCCGCTCCCGCGCGCAACGCTCGGCGCTGGCGCATAGCGTTGGTGCCTGCGAGTGGGGCTTGGCATTGGCACACAGCGCTTGGCGCGTGCACGCACACACTGTTCAGCCCGTGCGCCCAGCACGCGCCGACCGTACCTGATCCGTCCCGCCTTGGGCGCGGACGGGCACGTGCACAATCTGCAGTGTATTACCACGTACAGTGGCAATGGCTTGAAAGATCAGGTATTTGGGCATCGCTACCCATAATGACTCAGTCCTTTAATATCGTGAGCCGAATTACACGGACACTCCTTCCCAATAAGCACGTAGGCCTGTGGGCAAGGAATGCCGCCTAGTTAGGGGCCTAACACTAACTTATAGATTAAGTAACATTAGTTGGTTATACATAATCAATAAGTTGAACTACTAGATCATGGGATTTCAAACTACACTTCATGTTCTACAACGCAAAAATTAACTTAATCAACTCTTTGATAACGTCTTTACGTCAAAAATTATTGATCATGTAATCCCTATTCTACATGACACTCCTTGGACGACTTAAGGTAAGGCCAACTATCGAAACACACTCAGTCATCCTAGTTAGCGATGATGCATTGGGAAATCATCACATAACTACTATGACATTTAGACCACAATCGACAATGACTTCATTGTATTATATTCTTTAAGATGTCTCCTCTAATACCAAGGGCAGATGATCTCATATTTGATGACAGCTATGTGGACTTGTTGATCGCCCATCTATAAGTCTGACAACTTTCACAATTGTCACAAACCTTATTGATAATGCGGTATAATATTGTACAAATATTTAAATATACTAGTTTATCGAATTTTTCTCCTAAAGAGCATCATTAATCAGTCATACTCATTAAAGAGGGACTATACATCATGTTAATCTCCCAGGATATTTTATCTCCATGTAGAATATCAAATGAGTAGGATATAAACGATACATGTTTAAATATAGTTAATGCCCATATCACGATCTCATCATAATTCACTTGTCATAGTGCATATCATCAGCTCACTAGCCATTCTATATATTTTCGTCGATAACTAATGAAAAGGAATGCTATATGAAAGAGTCAGTAAACTATTTTATACATTTTAGTGTGTTCTGTAGCTTGTAAATACATGTGTTAGCAACTCAACAAATTGATTGGGTTAAATTGGTAAATGACTAATTAATTTTTATATTATTCATAGATAATTAATATGTTAAACCAATGAACAGTTTTGAGGCTTTTGGGAGTTATTTGTGGACTACTATGCACGCCTAGAGGATCACACACATGAGCTTTAGTGAAAATTATAGGATAAACTTAAAGCGAAGGAGGTTTTTCTAAAAAGCCCTAAATATCAGCAGAAAGAATATCCCTTTAAAAAACCCTTGTGATTTCCCTAAGGGTGCTCCTCTTTATTATATTTTTTTAGCACCTCCCTAGTCTGTAAGAGAGTGGAACGGTGAGAATATCTTATATTTTTGGAAATTCTATTTAAAAGATGACAATGAGATTCATCGTATAATTGACCATGTGGATATACCCAGACGCCAAAAGACTGTGAGGTTCAAAGATACTCAACCAAAAAAATAATCAATTGCAGATTTCACCCCTCACAAGGTGATTAGCTCATCCTCCATTATTCATTTGAAGTTGGATCTTGATTTGTTTAAATTAATGTTGTAGAAATCATTTTGGAGCATAAATCTTGGCACAAAGCCTGATAGATAGGGATTTTATCACATCATTTGCACACTAGGAAAATTTAATTTTTGAAGTCATGAACGTAAAGAAAAGATATTTATCTCTCAGGCCATAAAATTTTACTTTTCACAAAAAAAAACCTATATGTGCATAACCATATGGTAAAATGAAACAAATAAGTCCACTTACATTAGGATTGAGTCAAATTCAACCTCTAATAAATTAAACATGTGCAAAAATTTATCTAAGTGTTCTAAGTGGCAGAAAGAAGATAATATGATACACATTAGGTTACGAGTTTCAATGCATCTTGACGTGGCAACAAGCTTCACGAATCATGAGATATAAACTAGTTACGGAAGTTGGTGCATCCAAAACAACACTAAGAAATATGAATATATGATTTCCAACAAAATTGACTTGAAAATATTTTTTCTTTGGGGGAAACTTTCAGTTTTGGAACATATGACAATGATGTATCTAATCTTCAAAAAGAGATATAATATTACCCCCCTTGGATACAACACAGGTAGAGGGTGAGTCATTACAAATAATATATATTGCAATCTCAAGGGGTTAAAATCAGATTTTGAAACAATGTGTGCAGAATTATTCAAGCAAAAGAGCTTAATATTTTTTTAAATTCTATGAAATTTATCTTGAAGATAACCTATTCATCTTTTGCTCGTCACTTCTTTGCTCCTAAAGTTGCGCCTTTGAAGGTTGTAACCCCGGCCGAAGGTGCTGGCTACCAGTAAGGAGGCCTGGCAAAGTTAGGGCCCACGGAGCGGCTTGATTGTGGTAGTCATTGGGAACATCTCTCCTCTTCTATTAGCGTAGCTTTACCTCTGATTAAAATCCCCACTCGTAAAATCGTGCCTTAGGCGCTTTGTAGCAATTTATGAGCAGAAGCGATGGCGCGAGCGAAGGGGCAAAGCAAATAAACGTTCTAAAGAAATTCAAAGTAAATAAAGAAATAACTCTTTCTTAGTTTCACGCTGGCCTTCATTTTTAGTAAGTGTATATATGCAGCTGTTTAGTGTATAAGCAATTCTTTAGTGGCTCGACCCCTCAGTGTAAATGGCGGTGGAAGTTGGTTGAAGAAGAAGATGTTACCCGGCGTTCAGAACCAGCCGTCGAAGTGAATGAATTAGAAGGAACGAAGACGTAAGGAAATGAGACGTGAACTATTTCATAAACAGATCTCCCCTCCACACCAATCACGAGCTTTTTTCCATTCCTATCGTATATCGTCGTCACGCCCTTAATTATAGGTTTTGAAAAAACTTTTCATGTCATTCCCATTAGGTCTGATTCGAATCCCTCCGTTGTTTCCCTTTCCTTCTAAACCTTTTCCTCGAAATGATAAAGAAGATGGTACATTTGAATTGTATTATTTAAGTGCTTATTGCTTGCCAAAGATCCTACTTCTACAATTGGTAGGTATGATCATAGCTTATTCAACTTTTAGTAAATTAGGCTATATGATCTTTGCTTGTGGCATCTCTAACTATTCGGTTAGCATCTTTCACTTAATGAATCACACATTTTTAAAAGTATTACTATTCCTGAGTGCAGGTTCGATGATTCATGCCATGTCAGATGAGCAAGATATGCGGAAGATGGGGGGCCTTACCTCCTCGTTCCCTTTTACGTATGCCATGATGCTCATGGGAAGCTTACCTCTAATTGGATCTCCCTTTGTAACTGGATTTATTCCAAAGATGTGATCTTAGAGCTCGCTTACACTGAGTATACCATTAGTGGGAACTTTGCTTTCTGGTTGGGAAGTGTCTCTGTTCTTTTCACTTCTCATTACTCTTTTTGTTTACTTTTTCTAACATTTCTAGTACCAACTAATTCATTCGGGCGAGACATCTTATGATGTCATGATGCGCCCATTCCTATGGCCATTCCTTCAATACTTCTGGCTCTTGGGAGTCTCTTTGTAGGATACTTGGCCAAAGTGTGACCCATTAGCGCATAAGTCAGTACTGTGATGAAGCGGTTGTTGCTCACCCGATACCATCGTACGAGGTCACAATTAACCCAACATGATTATCCGGGGTGAACAAGAATTGGGGATCAGATGCGGGTGAAATTCCTGCCAATGGCTGAGATGTTCAGTTGACTCCCTCCTCCTTTGTGGGGGTCCGGACCCTTACAAATGAGCAGAAAGGGGAGGAGGAAAGAGGCCCTGGTGAATTGAATAGGAATGAAATATCAGTGGAAGGTATCACCTTTAAAACTTTGAAAGACCAAGCATATATCAACATCCCTCAGTTAGTGTTCTCTGCGTATTCAGAAGGATGGCCTTAGATGTCTATACATTTGGTATGCTGACTCAGACTATCACTAATACCATCATCAATTTTAATATATACATACATTTTAAGGCTAAAGAAAATATTTATATATTGAAGATGAACCTTTTCACGACTAATGGAACAAATTACGGAAAAATAAATATGTAGGAAGCTTCATGAAAAGCTTACACATTTAGGTCAGAGAAATCTAATACCTCAACCTGACATGACAATTATTCACGGTCAACATAATAGTTACCATTGTGCCTTATTCACAGCCTTATCTCAATATGAATAAGCTTTTCATTACATATGATTACATTTGTATTCTACTTTAGATACTAATTATTCAATCTACTTTAGATATTAATTTCCAAGTTTTTTTTTCCAAAGTCTACTTTAGATATCAATTATTCAATCTACTCTAGATATTTACATATGCTCTTATTTTAATTAATATTTTATTTCTTTCCAATGTCTTACTCTTAACTACAAATATATCAAAACTTTTATATCTATTTATATTTGTTGACATCCCATAAATTTTATCCCTCATACCTATCTCATCACTATATACATCTCCATCCACTTCTATTTGTATTTCAATCTCTTCCTCTCCTTCATTATGTACTTCTACCTCCATCTTCAAACGTATGCCTCCATCTCTCTCAGCCACCATCTTAAATCTCCATCTGTCTACTCTGTTCCGACCTTTATAACTAATTATCTTAATATCCCTCAATTTACTTCTCTATTCTTCAGCCATCTCATAATTCAGTTTGTTTTCATTATACCTATGTAGTTTGGTGCATTGTCGCTATCTAATATGGGATGGGGAGTTTGATTTCAGATATAATTGAAAAACTAAAGGTTTTATAGTAGGGTTTTTCAAGAGGAAATGTGACTTAAGAATAACAAGGAATGAATGAAAATAAATGATGGCACTGCGAATATCAGATTTTGAAAATCAGAATCATGAGAGATAATCAGGACACACGTCAGAGAAACTTAAAAACAATGGTTTAGAGTAATTTTGAATATCGAAATGATAGAAGTATATATTTCAATATTGAAAAATCAGAAAGATGGATTTCAAAAGCATAAGTCAGAGATAAGCCTTCTAATAAATGCAGAGATATCTATATTTCAGAGATTCAGATGTTGAAGATTTAGATTGAAAAACAATGTTGAAAATAAGAGATTTAGATCTTCAGAATATAGATTGAAAAAAATAAAAAATTCTAAGTCAGAAGTCAGAGATTCAGATGTTGAAAATGGAGATTGGGATAAGGGAATATGTACGCAAGAAACCAGAGAGTTAGATGTTGAAAATGAAAATTGGAATAAAATTAATTTTTAAACCAGAAATTGGATACAGATGTTGAAAATTAGAAACATTTTTGGAACAAGTGACAATGAAAAACACTAATAAGGGGTGCTGAGTAGGGATCGCTCGTCCCAATACATCATCGGATTACGATATCGGGACAAATGCTGTACTGGATACCAAAAATCAAATTTTTGATATCTGTTTTTTCCGATATCCAGATATTGGATAGCGTTATCGGACACTGGTTGCTACAGTACTGATATCCGATATCGGTATTCATTTCGATGTCATCATCCACCTCCGTCTCCTGGGAAGGATGATGATATCGGATGTTGGAGTTGGATATCGGTTTTCGATATCCAACATAGAAGGGTTGTTAAAATATAATTTAATCATCGTAGTCGTCATCGTGCACCATTTTGGAGAGGAATTACATGGAAGCAGACAACTTTTCAATATATGAAGTAGCTGGTTTAATATATATAGCTTAATATTTTTGTTTCCGTCCATATGGGATAATAGGATTCATAGCTTAATGTTAAATTCCAAATCCTGTTATCCCATATGGAAGAAATAAAAAATGTTGAGTTGTATATATTAAATGAGGTACTAATATATTAAATATATATATATTTCTTAAATATATTATGTATTCAACGAGGCAATAATATAGTAATTATTTAGTAAATTTATTATTAAATCATTTAATAAATATCCTATGTCGTTTAATATATACAGCTCAAAATTTCTGTTTTCTTCCATATGGGACAATAGGATTCAAACTTTAATGTTAAAATCCAAATCCTGTTAGCCCATATGGAAGAAAACAAAAAGTTTGAGCTGTATATATTAAACGATGTAGGATACATAACAATAAATACATAACATTGTTAACATAAATCACCTAATATGATGATGAATATTGATTTTTTCTGTTGATATCGGATATCAATATCCGGATACCGGTTCCGATATCTGGATATCGAAATCCGATATCCGGTATCCGATATCCATCTCGTCCTTGCCCATTCGATATCTGTCTCCGATATCCGTTTTCACCTGTTGGACAGATAGTGTCCGATATCCGATATCAGACACTGTCCTGTTTTTTTTCCAGATATCGTATATCGAATGTCCGATACCGGATATCGAACAGATAACAGAAGGACAATCCCTAGTGCTGAGATGGTGTTTTAAAATGTTACATCTTGCCTTTTTCTAAGTTTAGTTTTTATATTCATGGATTTACTCTCAAGGGGGACTCTTCTCATTATGAGACAAAGTTTTACCCTATTTTGTGAACATACTTACTTGATTCTGTAATTCAACCAAAAGGAGTCAATATGACCCTACACGATATTTAGTCAAAATATAAAACATCATATAAGTAATACATTCAACTTGTATTATTTGCACTCTCATCTCTCTATACAATATAAAAAATGGAGAGTGAAGGGTGTTGTCTTCAACTCTTCCCTTTGAGTCTTCTTAAAAAATATGTTTGCGCATTCCTTTCTTGGATGATTGCAAGTATCCAAACCTCGTTCAAGACTTTGCTAGATAATTCTTTGTCAAATCAGTGCCTAAACCTCAAATGTTAGCACATAAATCCCTTGCCACTGATTTCCTAATTTTCCCTTTGACATTACAAATGTTTCTTTCAAAATATGGTTGTCCAATTTCATCAAAAGGTAAGTGTCAATGAACATGTCATAAATACCTATACATTTGAAAGATTTATAAATGAAAAAAATTTCTAACAATATAGATAGTTGAGTGTTAGGAACTTAAAAAATGATTCAGAGTATTCAGATTTAAATAAATTTATGCATTAGTGCTCTAGAATTTTTTCAATAAATACTTTAAAACCTAAAATTTCTAAGTGTAAATGCAGATAATAAAAAAATGAGAACTGATATTGAAATTCAATGTTACAACCTAAAATTCCTAATTCACTGCTATAGACAATTTTGCGTAGAATTTTTTTTGACACTATTGGTAATTTAAAAAAGGAGAATGAAGAACCAGAACAGTAGAAAGTTGCAGATAGCTTTTATATCCATGACTGAAATGAGTTGTAGAGAAATTTCAGATTCAATAATGAAGATAGTTCAGACAACTTTCAGATTTTAGAACGAAGAAAGCTGCTGAGCGAGATTGGTTGTTAACTACTGTAGATAATTGCAGAAAAAGAATTGGAGCTTTTAATGCGTTCGGAATTTGAAATAGAAATATAAGTTGATGCTGCAGATAATTTTTAGAAAGACAGTTAAAACTTTTAATGCTTTGAAAATGGCATATAAAGATCTATATCGATGCTGTAGGCAATTTTGTCAAAAGAGATTTAAATATTTTAATGATTTGAATATTACAGATAAAGATCCAAAATGATGCAATAGGAACTTTTTCAGAGAGAGAGTTGAAGCTTTTAGTGCTTTGAAAAATGCAAAATATATTTGAATATCTATAGACAATTTTTTGAAAAAAAATTTCAGCTTCAAGTTCAGTAATATCTCGGAAGGAAAAATTATGGTTTCTCTATAGATGATATTGCAGGTATCTCTGTAGATGTATTGCATATATCCCTGTAGATGGAAAATTCGGAGAGAAAACAAGATCAGTATAAATTAATCTTCATTGATGACTGAATAAAAGTATTGAGAAACTTAAACAGTGCTTTAGAATCATATTTTTTCTGTCTCCAAGAAAATTCAATATATGAAATATTTTCTATATAAATCAATTAAGTTTCTTGTAAATATCAACTATATTTGAGAAGAATGAATAAATCAATCATATTCATATTAAAGAGATAAAAAATGAGAATGATATCCAGAAAAATGATGCACAAATAGTCATAAAGTAAAATGCTATCTATAAATGTCGCAAGGAGAAAGAGCTGAGAGATTTTCCACCAAAATGTCATTACAGGAAGCAAGAACCGTGACCTTTCTCACCCAACACATTGCAGGAGGCAAGAACCGTGACCTTTCTCACCCAACACATTGCAGGAGGCAAGAACCGATATGTTTTTCATCCAACACAATTTCAGGAAACAAGAACATTGATGGAGAATCCTGAACAGCCAGAACCATCATGAGATAAAGGTCAGATCCTGAGAGAAAGAACGCATGAAAGAGAGAGCTAGGCCATTCAGAAAAGAATGCAAGGGAGAGATAACTATATCGCTTAGAAAGAATACCCGAGAGAGGCATAGCTATATCATTCAGAAAAAATGAGAATGCTAGATCCAAAGAAAAATAATCTAAGACCGAGAGGCATAGAGTTAGTCAAATTGTGAGACTGAGGGACTCAGAATGCCAGATAGTGAGAACAAGAGAGAATGCCCAAACTTCAGAATGAGAGAGAAAACTCAACACCATTATGTGTGTGTGTGTGTGTGAGAGAGAGATAGATAGATAGAGAGAGAGAGAGTCAAAATGGTTTTCTTTAATGTAAATTTTGTATTATTTAGTTGAATGGGCATTATCACATATTAGGACATTAATATCATTAAAATAATATATCTGTTTCTGATTTTTAACTAACCATTTGAATTACAAGATCAAAATGTTTGACAACCCAAAAAGACACTGTAATTACCTTTCTCAAAATGTAATGTATTCTTCATGACGTCTTCTACACTTTTCCTGAAAAATTAACTTATGCACCTATATCATTTTTTAAAATAATACACACAACTAAAAAGCTCAAGATAATACATTTAATCAGCCAACTAATGCCATAAATATTAATCAATAACATTCTCAACAAGCATTGTCAAGAATGTAAAGCAATTTATCAATATCAAATTACAAGTATTGTAAGGAAAATAGATTGAAATAATGGAGCAGATCAAGATCAGGAAAAAATTGAGCAGAAACCTGATATAAATTAGAAAATGAGGAATCCGAATGACAACAAGGAGAAAGGTGAAATGGTTTTGAAATAATTGATGAACCTTAAATTTGAATCAAGTTTTTTAAGAGTGACAATGAAATAATGAAAACGGCACACCTCTAGAAGTTCAGGAATTGACAACTGATGATGGAAAGATGTGATTGAATTGATGTAACATGAAGGGCCAGTGATTCATTTGTTCATTTGCAGACATGCTCATTTCATGTGATGTATGACGCTGTGCAATTTTTCAAACCCCACATTGCCCACACCATGGACAGACTGCACCATGCAAAGTGTGGTGTGGTCATGTGTTTTGGTGCAAGTTTTTATTAAAAAAAATAAAAAAGTATGGATGATCCACAATTCTGATGAGAGGTAACTGAGATTTTGGCGGACCGGTGGATATTATTTTCTTATTCTCCCTTCATTTATTCCTTTCTCATTTATTATTTTCCCCCTTTTTATCTTTGTTATCTTCCTATTTAATTCTCTATTTTCCACTTAAAGCATGCATTCTATTTTCTTCTTATTTTCCCATTATTTCTGCCCAAAGATCACACCACACTAGTGTTCGCCAATCCCCAGAGAATCCCCATAAGGACGATAATATCAGGAAGAATGCTGAACCAGATATAAAAAATGGCTAATCCGATATCCGCCTTTATGAATATCTAGATATCGATTACCATAGTACCGTCCAGATATCTGTTATGCATCCCGACTGTGGCACCCGTCTTCAATGCAAGGGTTGAATGAAACTATCAGATATCAGTTTTTTAGATATCTGACATATAAATAAAAATACATTAAACTAATTTATGATTTTACTGAGAAAGATATAAATGCATATTTACGCTTACTCTGTTTTGAGCACTGCTGATATTTCTTAATGGATTTCATCAGTATTAAATTATTCCACATAGGTTATTTCAATAGTAGTTTATAACTAGTCCCGCACAACCCAAAATCCGCCCACTTCTCTAGACAACAGGGGACAAAATGTGGCAGACATACATATTTACTACAGGGAGGATAAAGAGCAGTGTCTTCTTCAAAACCATTTATGCTGTTTTTAACCTTTTACTTTTTTACATTTAGGACAATGGGTGGTTCTTTAAACCAATATTGACCTCAAGATATCAAATTTTTGTACTGATTTCAATATTGATTATTGGATTGGGTACCCAGTACTAGCATATCCCATATCTGGACCCCTACGATATCTGGTGATCAGATGGATATTCGATATCAGTCTGGTATCCGATATAGGGAACGACACATCTGGGACGTGACGCCCCGGACGTGACGGGACGGATGATGGAATGTGACGGACGGTGACGTGACACAACTTTCGTCACGTCACCGTCATGTCACACGTCCCAGAAAATATAAAAAAATCATCACTTTCTGTCATGCGTCCATGTATTAGGCGTCCCGTCATGTCACCGTCACCGTGACGGCGTCGCCGTCACCAGTGACGGGAAAAACCTCCTCTATCTCTCGCTCCCTTATTGCTCCTCTTTTTCTATGGTTAGTCTCTCCCGGCGACCTTCTCCCTCTTTATCTCTGGCACACTTCTCTCTCTCTCTCATTCCTCTCTCTCAGTCTCTCCCTCTTTCTCTCTTGTCCCTCGCTCTTCTCTCTCTCTCTCTCTCTAGTTTTGCTGTCTCCCTCTTTCTCTCTTGTCCCTCGCTCTTCTCTCTCTCTCTCTCTCTAGTTTTGCTGTCTCCCTCTTTCTCTCTTGTTCCTCGCTCTTTTCTCTCTCTGCAGTCTGCATCGTTCTCTCTCGTTCCTTGCTCTTCTCTCTCTCTGCATCTTCATCTCTCATTCCTTGTTCTTCTCTCTCAAACATTCCTCTCTCTCTATCTCTTTTCTTGCTCTTCTCTCTCTCTCTCTCTCTCTCTCTCTCTTTCCTCACTCTTCTCTCTCTCTCTCTCTCTCTCTCTCTCTCCTCGCTCTTCTCTCTCATTCCTCTCTCGCTCTTCTCTCTCTCTCTCTCTCTCTCTCTCTCTATCTCTCCTCGCTCTTCTCTCTCTCGTTCCTCTCTCCCTCTCTCTCGCTTCTCTCTCTCTCTCTCTCTCTCTCTCTCTCGTTCCTCTCTCCCTCTCTCTCTCTCTCTCTCTCTCTCTCTCTCTCTCTCTCTCTCTCTCTCCTCTCTCTCTCTCTCTCTCTCTCTCTCTCTCTCTATCTCCACTCTTCCCTCTCTCTCTCTCTCTCTCTCTCTCTCTCTCTCTCTCTCTCTCGTTCTTCTCTCTCTCTCTCCCTCTCTCTCTCTCTCTCGTTCCTCTCTCCCTCTCTCCCTCTCTCTCGCATCTCTCTCTCTCTCTCTCTCTCTCTCTCGTTCTTCTCTCCCTCTCTCTCGCTTCTCTCTCTCTCTCTCTCTCTCTCTCTCGTTCCTCTCTCCCTCTCTCTCGCTTCTCTCTCTCTCTCTCTCTCGTTCCTCTCTCCCTCTCTCTCGCTTCTCTCTCTCTCTCTCTCTCTCTCGTTCCTCTCTCCCTCTCTCTCGCTTCTCTCTATCTCTCTCTCGTTCCTCTCTCCCTCTTTCCACTTCTCTCTCTCTCTCTCTCTCTCGTTCCTCTCTCTGGCGCTCTTCTATAGCTCTCTCGTTCCTCTCCCTCTTCCTCTCTGGTGCTCTAGCCTCGCCCTCTCAATCCTCTCTATCCCTCTTTCTCTCATGAGCTATTCTCTCTATCTCTCGTTCCTCTCTTTACTGTTCCTCTTTCTCTACGGCGCTCTTCACTCGCTCGTTCCTCTTGTTGAAGATCTCTGTCTATCCTTCCTATCTCTCCACAAACTCTCTCTCTCCACAAACTCTCTATGTCGCTCTATCTCTATCTCTCTCTCTCCACAAACTCTCTATGTCGCTCTCCTTTTGTGGCTCCTCTCTCTCTCTCTATTAGAATTCCGTCACGGACGTCATCCGTGACGAACTTTTCATCACGTCATGCGTCTGGACTACCCCATCACCCTCACGTCACCGTCACAGGCAATACGTCACTGTCACCGTCACAGTCACCGTCACGGCTCATCTTGTTTGTCACTGTCACTGTCACCTCATCCGTCACAAGTCCGTCACGGTGACGCGTGACGTGACGGATGACGTTTGGCGATCCCTAATCCGATATAAGGTATCTGAAAGTCCATACTGCGCACAACCATGTCTAGTCATTCGTCAAAGACTGCAGTTCCTTCTTCTCTCTCTGTGGATTGGATGGGACGGATGACGAATGATACAAAGGGATGACGAGTACACTGATGACGGCACGGGATGAAACGTGACGGAACGGAAGGCATCAAGGTCCTTGCTCTCTTTCCCGTTCCGAGGTCAATTAGGATGACGGACGACGGCAGGTGGACGAACGGAAGTGCTTAATGGGCCGAAAAGGGTAAGGAGACCCATTGGGTCATCCGCTCCACGTAAATCTGCTCCATAAACGGCCCGATTAATTTCTCCTCTTTCTAAGGCTCGTTCTTCTTCTTCCACATCCTCCCCGGCGGCGGCGGCGGCGTTCTTCTCCCCCACTTCGACCCATTTCTCAACTCTTCGGAACCGATCTCTGGTGTAAATCTCCAATCTTTTTTCGTTTCATCTTTCTCTTCAAGGGGCGATTCATCTGCAGTTTTTTTTTGGTTTTTTTGATCTTGTTCTCCGCCGAGCTCCAACTCTCGAAAAATGGCGAAGAGATTGATGTAGAAGAAACGATTTTCCGATTCACTGGATCAATGCTTACAGTTATTATTTTCTCATGAGCCGTTTTTCTCGAAATTCCGTTCATTTTGTGCAATTCATCTCGTCGCGCCGGCAGTTCATGGGCTTTTCCGGATCTCGGTCCCCTTTTCTTGGGTTCGATCCCGTCGTTCTCGGCGGAGTCGAAGGGGGCGGATTAGGGTTTGAGATAATGGGCCTAGAGAGGCCCATTATTGGCCCACTATCTGCAAACTAGTGAAGCCCTAAGAGAACCGTTTTGAGTTGACCAATGTCTCCTCAGTTTATTCCATGCCTTCAGGAGAAGGCCGCTGACCATCCTGAGATTTGGAATGTTTCTCTCTGTCGGTCATCCGGGTATGCTCTTTCTGCATCATCATCATCATCATCATCATCAATATCATCACTATCATCATTATCATCATGATCATCATCATGGGCATGTGTTGGAGGTGTGGTTTGCAGGTGCCTGGGATGGCTGGGATCTCCGGCGGTGAGCAGAAGCAAAGCTAGGCGTCGGGGACCGGAGCCTGGCCATGGGCTCAGAGCTGGTGGTGGCGAAGCGGCGGCCGAGGTCCGCCGGTGGCGGCGGCGGCGCCACATTTGACCAGGACAGGTCCATTGAGGACCTGGCCAAGATGATAGCCATGCACGAGTACCCACTGAACACAGTAGACCACCCCGCCTTCGCCGCCTTCGTCCTCGGCCTGCAGCCCCGGTTCAGGCTCCCCACCTTCTCCTCCATTGAAGCCCAGATCATAACTATCTTCAACAGAGAGAAGCAGGCTCTCCGCCGGGCCCTGACGGGCTTGCTGGGCCGCGTCAGCCTCGCCGTTGGCCTCTGGACCACGGCCCAGACCCTTGGCTACGTCTCCCTCACCGCCCACTTTGTTGGCCGCGACTGGAAGCTCTGCCGCCGCACCCTCAGCTTCACCATGGTCGGCTCCCCCCACTCGGAAGCCGCCCTCGGCGATGTTGTCGGCTTCGTTCTCGCCGACTGGGCCCTCCATGGCCGGCTTTTCGCCGTCGCCCTGGACGGCACCCACCAGATCAATGGCTCCCACCTCTGCCGCCACGTCAAAACTCAGATCTTCACCGTCCGTTGCTTTACCCAGATGCTTGGCCTCATTGCCCGGGACCTGCTCGCCTCCATCCATGGCATTGTCTACAGTGTTCGAGAGAGTGTCAAGTATATCAAAGCCTCCCCGGACCGGGACAGCCGCTTTGCCGAGATTGCTGGGCCGGAATATTCTGGCCTGAAACTGGATATTCCGGCAAGGTGGGAATCCACCTATGAGATGCTAGTGGCGGCGGGCCGGCTCCGGGCCACATTTGCAGAGTGCGAGCTCGGGCCAGCACCGGAGGAGTGGGTCCAGGCTGAGGCAGTGTGCAGCTGCCTCAAGCTCTGCTTTGACTCAACGGCTGCGGTGGCGGCGGCAACGACAGCAAATCTGTTTTTCCAGGAAGCATGGAGGGTGCAGGTGGAATTGGCCCATGCCGCCAGATGCGGTGGCGCTGCCAGAGATGCTAAGGACAAGTTTGAGCAGTACTGGAAGGACTGTAGCTTGGCGATGGCCGTCGCTGTGGTCATGGACCCGAGGTACAAGTTGAAGCTGGTTGAGTTCTGCTTCGCCAGGATGTACGGCCGCGCCGTCGAGAGCCATGTTGGCGCGGTCAACGCCACGGTGCAGGAGCTGTTTGCTGATTATGGCACTGCCCCCTCAGCAGCGGTGCCGACAGACTTTGATGCATATGTGGCGGCAGTGGAGGTAGGAAGCAAGTCGGAGCTCGATCAGTATCTGGAGGAGGCACTGGTGCCACGTGGAGAGGGGTTCGAGGTGCTGGAATGGTGGAAAGTCAACGGGCCCAAGTACCCAATACTGGCGAAGATGGCGAGGGACATATTGGCAGTGCCCATGTCAACAGTGCATGTGGGGGCGATCTTTGGCAGCGGCGGCGGTGATGGTGGGGGGAGGAAGGTGGATGATTATCGGAGCTCTCTGAGGCCAGAGACAGTGGAGGCTCTCGTTTGCACAAAGGATTGGCTCCAGCACCATTCCACCTTCTCTGACTTCTGACCCTCTCTCTCCTTTCTTCTCTCTCTGTGTAAACCTCCAATCCTGTAGGCTAGTTCTCTCTCTCTCTGTGTTTGCCTTACCATCTCTCTCTAGAAATGGACGTTTCGAAAGGAGAAGAGTTTAGGTCTCAGTGGTCCACCAAAAAAACCTGGCTCTTTCAGTTTTACATCCTTTGCATGCTGGGAGTTTCCCACATATGAAGATTGCGATGTAATGATCACAGATGAAGCAGTCTATATATAGCTTATGCAGAACTTATAATATAACTTGAACAAAAATTGAGCCAATCTTCAATGAGACTCCAGAATCTTCAAGGCAAACGATGGTGAGCTCCAGAAGAACTTCTAGAACAATTAATTTGCAGATCTCAGTTGTGTTTAATGCATCTACGATTTCGATTTCTTGATCGGCTTACATTAGATTCAATCGATTAATCTAACCTGCATTCAAGGAAACAGGTCAGTGAAAACTACTTAAAAATTGAGACTTGCCAAGAAGATACTAGAAAATGAGACTTACAAATAAACCATAGAAATTAGTATACTAACATGTAGCATATATTTACCTCTGCATTATTAGTTCCAAACTAAATTTCAGAGATATAACTTTGTATAATTTGTAGGGATAAGCTAAAAAATTGAGGAAATGGAAGAACTAGAGTTAGGATTGTGAAATATTAGACGTTGAGATAAGTAATAATTGATTGAGATAAAACAAGAAGTTATTGGAATCGAGAAATTAAAATTGTTTTTTTATGATACCCACCGTTTTACAGTGCCATACTTATTAGGTTCTAGATGGGTAACTCAATACTGCATTGATTTTTCTCTTATATAGCTTTAACACCGATTTATTTGTTAAACAATGATAAGTGTGTTGACGGAAGGATCCATGCCAGTAACTCTTGGATATCCCATTCAAGTTTATATCTCCTGGTCTTGGATTCTGAAGGAGAATGAGTGATTTCATTGGAAGCATTGGTTGTAACAAAAAAGAGCAGAATTTTCTTCTCAAAGTGAAAGACCATTTATTTATTTTGGTTTGACTCTTATTTTTATTCATGGGTCAAGGGTTTTGTTTCTAGAGAGTATTGATAAATATGTTGGAAATGATGATATGGGAAGAAGTATGTAGGATAGGATTGGAAAATAAACTAAATCTGTTTAAATATTAAGTCCAATTTAAGCTCTTGTACCTCATTATTGAAATATCAAATATTTATACATGATTTATAGTTACTTCATAGTTAAGTATACGTTTGAATATTGATAAAGTATTACATACATCTGCAACTCCATATTTGGTCTTCTCTATCATTTAGAAACAAAAGTTCCAAGCAATTTGAAAATATATTCCCCATTCATCTTAAAGCAAAAATTTGGAATTATTGGTTACTATTTTTATTCCAATAATATTTTTAGGTCTTTTAAATCAAATCTGGATGTCGCTACCTAGGGTTCTTATCATGAGATTTTCCATCTCCTATGTCATGGCTAAAAATCCATAATATGTGATGCATTTTGGATTATGTGAAATTTAAATGTATGGATCAATAAAAAGTTATTATACATATTGTGACACACTCTGCATTTGTAGCTTACTAAGCCAGCTCTGCTTCCCCCTATTGCTCACTTCTGTGACCACCACTTCGCTTTTTTACAAAGATAAGCCGGCTATGCGACCCAATACTCAGACCTTATAAGCTCATAGATGATCAAACAAACCTTTATTATGTACTGCAAATTAATGTATTTCAAGCTGGAAAGTTTTGTTAAATTATTTATTTATTAATGTATTTCAAGCTGGAAAGTTTTGTTAAATTTATGAATTTTAGAAAAATGTAATGGTTAAAAAATTATTGCAGTCATTTTCCCCTCATATTCATGCTTAATAGATTCTTTTTAATTATGTATAAATATTTTAAGTATATATAAAACAACAGATAGGATAAGTATTCTACTATTTCAATGGGTAAAATATGATAAATATCATGAATATACATGTTAACAATATGATATATGTTATTATATTAATAATGTGATAATAATCTATGTTATAATATAAATAATAATATATTAACATAATATTGTGACAGTATGGGACGTGAGGTATGGGTCTGCAACAGATGAAGTGTAATTAAGACACAGAAGAATAAAGTGCATTATAAAATTTTATCATTATGATGAACTTTAAAAACATATTGAAAATGCATAAAAACATTTTCCTATGAGATCATGTAAGTCAAAATATGAATGACAAATTTGTTTGACAGTTACAAATTTCATTGTCATATCATTGGCCAACCTGACTTTGGGGTGCTTCCTACCTCATTGTCCTCCATGCAGGTATGATCACTCCTCCTGGAGATTTTTGAAGGCCCCCTGACCTCGTGGATATTTTTTAATGATGTCATAAACCTTACCATTTACTTCATCTAAGAAATCCACGCAAAATGTTGTCAATAAACAGTCAGCAATAAAGACTATAAAACCATTCTGACACTTCTAAATCATGCAAACATCATTTATTAATGAAAGTATTTTATGAAACTCCATTATTTATCTTGTGATCCGTCAAATGAAAGACTCCAATATTTATCAAGGTCTTAACTAGCAAAAAATAAGATCGATTTATTTCATAATAGGGAAAGAATGATTACCTAGTGCGTGATTAAGAATCCACAAATGATTCAAATGCTTTTCAGATGACGATGAACTTTCTATTAAAAAATTATCCTTTTCCACTCAAATTATGATAAAAATTTGAGTTATATTAAATATCTTTCTCTAGGTAGCACAATCATCTCTCTCTCTACCTGGTTAAAAAGGAACTCAGCTATATAGTAGTAATCTCGTTGTGGAAACTTGACATATTTATATCAAAAATTGATTTAAACTTAATTTTGGGACATATAATGCTATTTGCTATTATCAAAGAAGGTAAGGTTGGACTTCATATTTTTTATATCATTAAAAAAGTTTTCATCAACAATTTAAAATTAATGGGTTGTTGATAACGGTTCATAGGGAGCAATCAAATTTAACATACCCAAGGTCCTTTAGGCTGTATTTTTCAACGACGTACCATGATTATTTCAGGAAGATTAAGGTAGAATTAGATATGGAAATAGGGACAGAAGAAGAGAAATGTAGTTGCTGCTATGGATGATAGAGATACAAACATGGGTGATAGAGTATGGAGATACAAATAGTGAGGGATAGACATAGTCATGCATATGTATATCTATATATATATTTAGATAGGTAGAACGTGGGAGAAAGAGACATAGGAGCACATATTGACAGATAGATCACGTTGTGTGTGTGTATATATATATATCTATATATGTATATATATAGATAGATAGAGAGAGGGAGAGAGAGAGATGAAGAGAGAAAGAGAGAGATTAAGAGAGAGAGATAGAGAGATATATATAGAGAGAAAGATAGAGAGAGATAGATATATACAAAGAGATAGAAAGAGAGAGTAAGATAGAGAGATAGAGAAAGAGAGAGAGAAAGAGAGAGAGAAAGAGAAAGAGAGAGCGAGATAAAGGGAGAGCGGGAGAGAGAGATAAAGGGAGAGGGAGAGAGAGAAAGAGAGTGAGAAAGGGAGAGAAAGAGAGAGGAAAGAGAGAGAGAGAGTAGGTGGTGAGGAGATAGATGTAAAGAGGGGTAGATGGAGGTAAAGATAAGTATAGAGATATATTAATAAATGTTGAGAGATAAATATAGAGAGGTGTAAGGGAGAGGACAATTGAAAGACTGAGAGATAGGTTGGGAGAGGTCGTGAAATGAAAGAGGAAGAGAGAGGAGATCAGGGTTTATTTAGTCTTGTTATCAGTCATCAGGTGAACATTAAATAGGAGCTACCATACTGTTGAGAGATGAAGAGGTTGCCCACTAACCTTTATATATGAGAAAACCTAACCATTTTAATCTCTTTAGATTGATATGTGAAATACTGGATGGTAAAGATACAAAATTATACCTAAAATTTTGTTAAAGTTTCACTTTAATTTCATTTGGGTAACTTTTATTGAGTCTTTAGACTAGGCTTACACAAACAGGACAATCGTGAAAAAATATGTATATATGTATTTATCATTTATAAGTTTTATTGAGTCCACAGATTTGCATATATCATAAACTATTATAGTGCCGTTTGGTGATTAGTTTGCAGATTAAACGTGAAAGAGTACATAAATTATGTTCAAGAAGGATAATATATGTGAGTTCTCTATAAAATTAAAATGAAATATTTTGTAGGAGAAACATCAGTTTGTGTGATTAAAAGGAGAAATATACACAAAATAATGACTAAATTTTTTATTTAAATAACAAATAAATTTTTGTTACTAGTTATTTTTTATGTATAATATCCCATAATATGTTACTAGTTATTATCGACGACCTGATTGATGTTCTGCAGAGTAAGAAATTTTCTTAGAATTTTGCCTTGAGAATAATGCCCTTCTTGTCCAGCATTGATCTTCTCTAAATTCTCCACTCTGGCGTCCATTCTTCTTTGATTCTCTAAGAATTTTGAGCATCATCATCTGCTTCAGCATCATCTGCTTCAACATATGCATCAGGGAGTTAGAAGATGAATTTTGAGAATTTGAAACAAAACTGAGACGAGGGTTAGAAGCAAAATTCTGATAATTTGGATGGTTCTGCTGATGATATGGGCGTGGCTGGAAGCTGTTTTTCCCTTCTCTGCTACATCCCTGATTCCCATAATTTCCCATCTGATTCCAAGCTCCTTTTATGCGATTATTTCCCTCATATGCATTCACCTGTTTAAGAGTAGGACAAATGTCATTAGTGTGATCAAAACTCTCACAAATGGAACAAAGAGGATAAGGATGTTTAGGAACAGTAGAAGATGAAATAAAGGTTGTAGAAGAGTTTCTTTAGGCATTAGTCCTCCCAACTGGATAGAATTTTTGCAAAAAACACTGCTCCATCTCACTCCAATTCCGAAAATTTTTGCCCACTGTTCTGAACCAATATTTTGCCTCATCCTTAAGAGTATGGGGGAACATTCTCATTTTCAGAGCATCTAAAGTAACTACTGCAATATTATAAGAATCACATTTCTCCAAAAATTCATATAAGTACTCATAAGTATCTTCATTCAATTATCCATAAAAGGATGGAAAAATTTGATGAAGTTGAGGATTTATTTTATAATTCACATTCACATGTATGGTCCCATGGACTCTAGGATGAATGTTTCTAAGATGGCTCATAAATATCCCTCAATCTCATCACTCTATTAACATCATTAGGAATGTTAGCAATATCCTTGCTCTCTTCCAATAAGGTATCCTCAAATTCTGCATTAGATTCCTCCAAAATCCTAGATTTTCCCACAGATCTAAAGCTATTAAGTTTGGATTCTGAGATCTTCTACCCTGGATAAAACACCTAAACAAAGAAAAGAAAATGAATATTACAGAGAATAAAGAGAAAAGTTTTACATATCACCTAGTGCTCCTTTTCCATTCCACTTATCAAAAATATTTCTGCACTTCAAAATTCAGTCAAGCATATGGAAAACATAACAGTCAGAAAGTCTAAAATTAAAAAAAAACTCAGAAATCAAAATTTCCTTGCCTCCCCGGCAACGGCGCCATTGTTAAGTCCAAATTTTTGGGTTAAATATTGTTGTTTTAATCTAGAATTAATCAATGATATCTATCAAAATTTCCACTTAAATACTCTATAATTAATTTTTTGGGTTTAATGTTGTTGGCATAAATATATTTTCAGAGTTTTCTTAAGCTTGGAATGAAAGAAATAGGTTTTAAAAGTGAAACATATAATTTTTGGGATTTTTCAGGATTATTAGTTAATTTATATAAATTTCCATGATTTAAATAAGACTAAATAAAAATAAAAACACTAAAATATTTTATTCTGATTTTATTAATCATAATTGACACCAGAAATAAAAAATAATAATTCTAGAACTTTCAGGAATTAAAGTTACACCAAAACCACTAGAAATAATACAAATGACAGTTAGAGATTTTTTTAGAAATTTTGAAATGTAAAAATCACTAGAAATTGGTTACATTAAATTTAGGTTATTTTTTTTAATTTTGAAAAAATTTTAAAACGCAGAAAAATCTAAAAAGATGGTTTTTTAGGCTGCTTTGATCCAGTCGGACCGAGTCGAACCGATCGACTCCCTCCTGGGCTTAGCCGAAAATTTTCTATAAGTCCTCCGAGAAGGAGCGCTGTGTCCAGTGGGTGCAGCGCTGCATGCATGTGTTACTTGCAGGCAAAATCATACGCTGGTGCGGCGGGCTGCCATGCTGTGCACAACAACACACAACAGCGGCGCTTGATGTGAAAAGACAAATTTTGAATGAAAAAAATGGTTTTTTATGCAGTTTTCTTGAGAGAAAAAATGGGGAATCATGGAGGGTCTAGATAGAGAAAAGGATAGGTCTTAGAGAGAGAAAACACAGGTATAGAGAGAGAAAATGGTTAAAATGAAGAAATGATGTAGGGGGAGTTAGAATTGGAATTTGAAGAGAAAAATGGTTGAATTTTTTAATTAAATTTTGATGGAATAAATTAGATATATGAATGAAGGTCTAGAGAAATAAAGAGTCAATTTTAGAGAGAGAAAGCAGGGAAAACAAGTGTTTCGAGTGAGAAAATGATATATTCAAAGGGGACATGGATAGAGATTGATGGGAAACTTAAAATCTAAGTTCCTAGATCCTCACTGAAGTTCATTGAGCCCTCAATGCTTCCTGTCAACTCTGGATCCTTATATTTCACCAGGATCAGACATTTTTCAATGCAAACAAGAGATGAGATTGATAGAAAACTTCAACAAACTTACAACAAGCAATTTAAACAACCTTGGTTCTCAAAATGCCTTCTCCTGCAGGCCGGCCACTTGCTAGAGCATGTTCAGAATGAGGCAAAGTGAAGGAGAAAAAGAGTGTTTATACATAGGTAGAATTACTAAAATACCCTTTGGACAGTTTATATTCTCTTTTCTTGCTATTTTGCCTCTTTTTCTCTATTGGTTGAGAGCTTTACCTTGTGATTTTTAGCTTATTTCTTTGTGAGGTGTTTGAAAACCCAATAGGCAGGTCAGGTCATGACCCAAATCCTTCTGATTGCTCTTTTGAAGGCCCCAACACCATTTGATCATTTCAAGCCCATTAGAAGAATCATTGAGCTCCCAAAAATTCTCCAACTCCTTAGGAGTTGTATCTTCTGCACACGTGAAACTATAAAACACTCATCAGTAATAAAACTGCTTGACTTCAAAGAAGTCAATGATGTTAGTTAATAATAACCATAATGTGCAGAAATTGGAATTTATAGCTAATGCATAAATATTCAGTTAATTCAAATAATAACATAATAAATTTCCAATTAATAATACCAAAATCATCTAAATTTATTCAATTAACCATGCAGTTATCATGTTATCAACTATATTAATCAACGGTTCGCTATATCTATTTATCTGTTTGTGTTTAGGTGTTATGTCAAACTCAAATGAACTTATGCGCCTTGGAGTGATTATAATTCGGAAAAAAATTGTTTTATAGATGTGGTCTGCAGTAGAAGTTAATGGACTTTGGTATTCCATGACTTCTTTGGTGAATGCTAAGGCTACGTTTTTTGACAGAATATGGATGCCTGAAGACAATGAGGGGAATGTATTTGTATAGCCAATTGATAATAGAGTCATACCCTTCTGATTGTGGTAGTCCTTTGATGAAATCCATTGAGAATTTCTAGCATGTGCCCGACATAATGGGCGACATCTGAAATAGGCCCTTTGACTTTAGGTTGAATTCTTTGTAGGTCTGACCTTTAAGGAATTCATTTATATATTGTTAATCTTATTCTTCATATACTTCCAGTACATGTGCTGGTCTATCTAGAGGTCTGACCCTCAATAGGCCCCTCATGAAATTTGTGGAGGATCAAAGGGGTGAGCAATTAGGACAATGGACGAACAAATCAATCTTAGTATAATAGGAGGCCTTGTTGAAGTTTGAAATGGGACAATACTTTAGCAACCCCTTGGTACGTAATCATTATCTTCTTCATCAAATCTTCTTGCTTCTACTCCTATACCTTGGATATGGTGCAGAGATGGGCATTGATCAATGAGTATATGCATGTTGAATGGGAGAGAGTGTTAGCTTCTTGATTAATGGAACCCTCCAAGTCACTTTTGAAGTTGCCATGATGATCTCTTATTCATAGGTTAAAAATGGGTTGCATTTTCTACATGAGTAATTCATTGCTGCCTATATTGCATGCATGTATCCCAATAAAAAAATGATAAGGAGACGTAAAAAAGGGTAAGATTTCGAGCAGTAGACATTTGTTGGTTGAGCTGCTCAAAAGCCTTCTTTATCATTTCCAAGGGAGACCATGCAAATTCATTTTTTATTGTGTTTTTTGGCCTCAATCAACTCAAGCCAAATGTGACAATGAAATGGAAGACAAACTGAAGATGAGTATAAAAAACAAAAGCTTAGAACAACCAAAAATATCATCTTTGCCTGGACTGCATTGGTGATTTCTAGGATCCTTGTGTGAACTTCATTGTGTCATTCAGATATCTGGTCTTTTAGGGGTATCCATGTAATATTTAGAGCACAAGCTCTCATCTTATTTTAAAAAACTTCGCTGCTGGAAATCTAATTACCTATTCATCCAATTTCAATTAGAAGAATTAATCCAATCTATGTCGTATCCTATATATATTTACCCTGAATATTCATCAAAGTCCCCTGGAAAATTTACAAAAGTTCATGTATATTGAAACACTTAATTTATGTCCTGAAATTTTTAGTATATCCACCCATGTACTGGGATAGTTAATAACTTTGATGACCCAATAACTTTTATTAGGCTGACCTTATTAATTAACTATATCACACATTGAATAATTAATCCAGTATCATTTTGACCTAGTCGATTGGTTACCATCCTAGGTGTTTTAAGCTACTCCTTGTGCCCTAGAAGATACAAATGAATACATCAAATCCCTCATGGAACCTTAACCATCATTGGTTACCATGGACACATATGTCTTCATCCATGCGAAAATCCTTAATGTCATAGAGTATGATTAACCATCAAATCCTAATCAATCATTCTAATTAGTACTAATACTTTGCGAAATCATCGGAGAACTACCTTGGCAAAGAATTTAACTGAATAACCTTCTCTTGTAAATATCCTCTAATACCAATGCTAGATGACCTCATCTTGAATACACAATTATCTTTCTGGACTTGTTGCTGCATCTAATGTAGGACAATTTATGATCTAATGAGTATAGACTCATATTCATCATTGCTACATCTAAAGTAGGAAATTTTATAGCCCTAATCATAGGTGTCTCCAATCATAATCAAAATAGGACTGTCCATCCATAAGGCGCCTTAATGAACTCTTGACTGACAATAGGTATAATACCCTTTACGGATTCATAAATAAAAATTTTGTGAACTCTTTTCCAAAAGAGTGTCCACTATTTTTGCCTCGATGTCTCAACATTAATGGCTATGAAGTTGGTCCTACTCATTATATGAATAGAACTAGAAAATCTAATTCTATCAAGATATTTTGATGTCCTTTTTTATTATCCTTTGAACTAGAATACTTAGAACACAAGTTTAAAGACAAATGAATATTATATTATGATCTCAGTATAATGCACTTAGTCATTGCATGTATCATGGACTTCAGTTATAAGCATTTCACGTATTTTAATTAATATATTGTACTAATGAATATGGTACAATATGTAGAATGCGGGTTTGACCTAATGTTACATATATTTAAGAGACTATCTTCTCTAGGGGTATCCATGAAAAAATCAATGATAATATTTGATGAATATAGGGAAGTCTCATAATTCTTTGATGGGCCAGCTTTATTTATTTGATATCTTTAACTTGTCTATAGCCATGCGTTCAAATAATACTCCATGGTCTAAGAAGTATAGATAGCCCATAAAAAGCGGTGGAAGATGCATTCCTTCATATTGATGTGGCTGGAATTTATCTTAGATGAGGTCAGATGGGATGTGCAATGTGAAAATTTCTAAATAAGAATATTACAAGGAAAATGATAAATTAATGAAGGAAAGGGAAAATATGTCATTCATAAGATATTATAAGGTGATTAAGTTGTTAGAATGTTTCAAAAGGGTTCTTGAAAATTTATAAGGGCCATAATTCATCTTAAAGACATCTTCTTAATGCCACTTGGTTACTACCAAAACTAAAAATATCTCAACAAATCCAATTTGGAAAAAATGAGAAAACTAAAGTGCTCTTCTAGAGAGTCATTGACATGGGTGGGGAAGTGGTTTGGAATCTTTGCCTCGTTCAAGGCCCACTAATCAATATATAAAGGTCTTCTATATCTTAGTTTTTGACATGTAGAGTATTTCAATAGAAAGGATTGTTTGAATATTGGATGGTGCCATAAGTTAGTAGTTCTTGGACATGTCTCTTTACTTTCTTCTTCTAATCGACAAAATATTAGTAGGGTTGCTAAATTCACTAGCTGAGTTAATTGGGGAAAGAAATATAAAATGTATTGTAAGGTTTGACCGCGGATTGTGGCACATTTTATCTGAATTATTTATCCTACAATAAAGTGAAGCCCTACTAAAAGATTTTGAGGCTTGAATAAATCCTTGTGTGCCTTAATGTGATATTTTTTGGCTGGAAATGGAGGGGTCACCGGTCAACGGCTTAGGCCTTTATTCATTAGGTAATACAGACTGAGATGAACTTCCCTAATTGCTTAGTCCATGGTATATTCAGGATAATGTATATCCGATTCGGTGTGATGGTAAGGTAGCCTTAGGTCATGCCAAACCCTAGACGTCAATGACCATACCTCTACGTAACTGATTTCCATGCATCTGAATACCATTCCCAACATGATGCTAAAAAATAATACTGAGCCATATGGTTTTTATTGCAGATGAAATTATGTGTAACCCCAACATAAATGAAGACCAAATGGGTTGCCATTCAGCTCATATTGTATTTTAAGAGTGCCTTTAGAGGGGATGACCATGATGGAATTGTAAGATAGGTGGGATAAGAAAAAGGTCTTGTTCTCATACTCTAGAAATTCTTATTGCATCCAATATGTGGCATTTCCAAGTGTGTATGTTGTTCTATTCCTTCAAAAGTAATGTTTTTTCCAAATGCTTTTGGTCTTCATGGTGTGCAATTTAGCTTTGAAAGAGATAATAGGTAAAATAAAGAAAAAAAACATCCTAGGAGCACTAATTGACTGTTTCATTACAAAAGGCTGATATGCCAACTATACCCAATCAACAAAGTATTCATAAACCCTAAATTTCCCCATGTGAGTTCCTACAATGGAGATAACACTTCTACTACTTATCTCTCAAAATTATTGTATGAGATAGACTTCTCTATTTATGTAGTTCTCAAATTATTGGGTTAACATGACGTGAAGAAGTGTGCATCAGATGGACTATCAATTGAAAGTAACTGCCATGTAAAGAATCTACCTCAGAACTTAATCAGTCTTCATAAAGAATTTCCCTGATTTGGACAGAGATAAATTCTCTCATGGATGAAGTATTGATAAGGGCTTTGTACAGACCTATTGGCAAAGGGATGAAACAGAAATGGAAAAATACTTGGCATGTGCCACCCTGCTCCCTTTATTGTTCCATACAATAATTTTAGGTTTGACAGTTATGTGAGGAACCAAAAAAGTGTTCGGGAATATTTTTCATCCAACAATAAATACAACTTGCTTTCTCCAAGTGCAAGTCACACAAATAAGAGATTATAATATACATGACATTTAAATTAGCATGTGATTTCTAGTAAAAATAAGAGTTGATTGAAATTTCAGCTATCACAGGTATGACTATGATAGATAGAGCTGGAGGCTAGGAATATCCTCTTTAGGAAAGAGTGGATAAGTTTATTGGAATATTCTTCCTTCTATATATTTCCTCTCATCTATCGACACCAATATTAAAATTTAACATCCTTTTGAACTATAATTGGGGACTATAGTTTTTAGATCTGGAAGAAACATACTTCACTTTAATGCCAGAGTGAAGTAGCTGATTGGAATCTACTTCCTTATATATTTTTAATATCATCTCTCTCAAGATCTACATTCTATGTCCTAAAAGTCAATATTAGGATTCTTGGATGGATGACGAATGTCATCCGTTCGAACAAAAACTGTCATCCGTTCTCATCTAGGGCAACACATGGATGATTGAACCAAGTGCTTTCAATCATCTGTCACTTGTCATCCGTCATCTGTGAGGGATGACTGATGACGGAAATGACAAACAGATGACGAGGATGACTCATGACAATTTTGGATGATGGAAAAGTGAAGAAATATTATTAAAAAATATAAAAGCTATTTATTCAAGTATTCTAGATGGGCGCAACAACCCTCAATGATAGGACTCCCGACTACTGAGGACGGGTTGGACAGCCGCCAAGGATGGGGACCGACGAGAATGGGACGTTGATAAGCGAGGAAGGGGATGATGATCACCAAGGATGGGAAATAACAACTGTTGAGGGTGGGAATGACAATTCACCGGGAACAACAACCTCTAAGGACGGGGGTGTATGTATGTTGAGAACGGGAAATGACGACTGATAAGGGCAGGGTTGGCGACCACTGACTATGGCGATGCCGTCCACTGAGGATGGGAAAGACGATGGTTGTGGACAGGTGATGAAGGCAAAAACGGGTGTAATTTTGTCATTGCTATTTTTGCTTTGATCAAATAAAATTTTATTTTGTAAACTTACTCAGATATGTATAGTGTTGAGTAATGTCATCTCCACAGGGATTGGCACTTAGAAGTAGAATTAACTAATGAGTAGGAGGACCAACAAACACCACTAGGTGTTTGTTGTAATCTCTAAGTGAGAATAAGGAAGAATTTAATGGTGATATATAAAGGAAGTTCTCCCTACAGATTTTATTTTCACCTCAGATTTTATAGTTAGGTAGAGGAAGTAGGTTAATGATTTTAGAAAAAAAATTTATAATTTTTAAAGGTCGAATTACAAGAGACAACGTATAGTCAAATATTGAAGTCAAAGTGATTGTTAAAATGTCCAAAAGAGGATTTGAGATTTTTATGATTTTTTATAAGGAACGAGAGAGAATTTTTAAGGTATTATATCAGAGTATGGATGTAGATTAGGAAGTATATCTTCCTAGAGTTTATTGTATTTTTTAGAGAATTTTAATTGGGTAAAAAATATTTTAAATGATTTTTAAAAGAGTTAAAAAAAAACATGCACACCAAGTGCTCGAAGAAATGCTTAAAAGAGTTTTCAGGTTCTTTTTTGTTTTTTCTTGAAATCGATTTCACTCGATTTCGAGAGAATGATTTTATGATTTTAGCCTTCAATCGTGGATTATGCTAAAATTTGAAATCAATTAAACTTTTAACTAGAAAAATTGAGCTACTTATCGGATTTCTGCACCAGTTTGGGATCGCTGGCGGCTCCAGATCCTTCCCCGGTCGCGTCCTCCTTCAGGTAAGTATTTCTTCTCCATCTTCCACCCTTCTCTCTTCGAATCTTCATTCAGGCCACGGCTTTGTCACCGCCGTTGATCGAGAAACTAAGGAGAAAGGACAAGAAGGCGGAGGAGCTTCTCCTCTGGCGATTTAATTTTAAAACATTAATTCAGAACTCCGGCGGGCAAAGATACATTTTAGGCAGTTAAATGCAGTTTTTATAGGTCAGGAACAGTCTAAAGACGTTACTGACCGATATGGGAGCATCCCGCAACCGTCTACGGCGACAAAACAGCGTAAATCCACCTTCTTATCGCCGGAGTAACCGCTTCGGTGATGGAGATGGCGGCAAGATGAAGATGATGATGGAAGATCTTCCTGACCGTCTGATCTTCTGTTAGAGGGTTCAACAACTATGATTCAATTGTAGCCATGGAGCCTCTTTGTTTTTGATGAACCCTGGTCCGTCGATGTGCCACGTCAGCCACAAGAGTCCACTTGGATGCATCGGATTTGTCCACGTCGGCACTTCAAGATGAGTTGTCGCCCTGAAATAAAAGAAAATAAAAAATAAATTAAAGACAATCTTGACCTTTCGATCTTCCAAAGGAAGATCATCGGTCAAGATTATAACATCCTATTTAATAAAAGCTCGAACCGACATCGGCTTCGGGTCGGGTTGGCTTGAAGCCCAGTCTGGCTGTATTATATTTTTCTTAAGATCGTGGCCCGACGGGCCGCGATCATTCTCGTGGGATCTCAAGCCTGGCCCGCTCGCACCTGGGATATGGGGTTTTGGCGGTCCCATATTGCCCTTTTTAGAAATATGGCTTAGTATATAAACTCCGCAAAGCATAATAATCCGAATTCAAATAAACCACTTACCTTGGGGCGCTGGCTAGGTTTACCTTTGGGCTGCGCTTGCGGCTGCGGCTTTGGCTGTTGCTGCGGGTGGCGCCTGTGGTGCGCCAGTCTTGGTTGCGCCTTGGCAGCTCTTTAGGGGCCTATTTTTTGTTTCTTTTGTATTTATATTTATATTTTTAATTTTCTTTTATTATTATTTTTTTATTTTCTTTGTACTTAATCAACTAAATTTATGCTATCTTTTAAGAGATACAAAAACCCATTAAAAATATGACATTTTACATAATGAATGAAAAATTGCATAAAAATGGACTTTAACATAAAATGCTTTTTCATTTCATTAGATGACTTCATAAACCCTTAAAGAATGTTGATTTACAAGCATGATTTATGACTTGTCAACAGGGATGGCCACCACTGAGGAAGGCAAATGACGATCGTTGAGGGCAGGGACATCGACCGCCAAGGACGGGGATGGCCACCGTTGAGGATGACTGCTAAGGGAAGGAAAGACGATTGCTGAAGATGGGTACGGTGACCATCGAGGACGGGTACGAAGACTATTGAGGAAAGGTTTGATGACGGTCGAGAATAGGGTGGAAGACCGTCTAGTACATGATAACATGCATTTCTAGTGCCTTATATGATTATATTTACATGTTTTTATGCATTAAATTACTCATATTTGCATGTTATCAAGCTTAAAATGATTAAATCTATTTTTAAAACGAATTTCTGAATTTGCTATATTTTTTGGGAATTTTCTAACAATATATTCTAAAATTATATAATTTTTGAGACAGAATATGATTTTTCTGGAATTTTTTGACATTAAATTTGGAAAGATATGATTTTTCTGAGTCGAAATATATATTTATATGTATTCTTTGGATGCTTATTTTATTTTATATGAGTTTTAAAGTTTTTTAGTCTTTTTTATTTCACCTCATTAATGATTGGCAGCATCCAATCATTAACGAGGCCATCATCGCTTCGAGATTCACAAAATGATGATTGTTGTCATTATTAAAAAACTTTCTTATTTTCATTAGCGCAGAGTTGATGTGGCGCGATTGCGTCCACATGATTAAAATAAAATAATAATAAATAAAAAACTAAAGAAGAAGAAATGAGATAGAGAATGACGTTGCGCGCGCCCTGACGCGCCACCACGTCACTCTCAAAAAGTAATTTTTTTAATGCTTTTTTCTCTCTCTTTCTTTTCTCTTCTTTATTTGTCTTTTTCTTCCTCCTAGGAGCACGTGCGGGGAAAAAATACAAATGCACGAGGAAGACCAAAAAGCATGGAAGATGAGGCGTTTTGACTTCCAGCTGGGCACAACAAATGAGGATGATGATGAGGAGAGAGAGAGTATCAATGGCTAGGATTTCTCCAACTTCAAACGACCATAACTTTTGATCTACAACTCCGCTTTAGCTGAGATTTTCAGCATTGCTTAGTCTCCCCATCCTATTTGTATCCATGCCCTCTGATCTATAAATAGAGGCCTGGATCATTGTGAAATTCATCTTGAACTTGATTCCTACTTTTGTGGCCTGATTGAACGATTGTGAGTTTTGAGATCCATCAAGAGTGTTCTTGGTGTCCTGGGTGTGTGGGGAGAAGCATTAGAGAAGAGGGGGAGCTTCTGGCACTCGTAAATCACCGTGATCGTGGCAGAACGTAAGGATCCATTGTAAGTATCCTGGCCTTACATTGTCTCTTTCCGACGCCATAGTTAACATAATTAGGGTTTATCATTGAACTTGTAGTCTCATTTTCCTCTCATTTCTCGTCTCTCATCCTCGTCATCGTACCACTCCATATCCAACCACTATCCTCTTTTATAATGTCATTCATCATCATATCTATCTCAATCACTTACTCTTCTCTTAAAGTTAATTTCACTTATAAATTACCTAATTTTTATCGATATGACTAGCTAACATCCTCGAATCTTGTTTCCGTCGATCTTCTTGTCAATCATCACTAGTATAAGAAAATAATTCCTTAATCATCGTTCCATGTGGAGACGATTCGTATGCATCACTAAGTATTTTCATGTATGGTTAAGTATATTTTTATTGAATAGTCTCAATTACCAACGACAAATTTTAACCCTAAAATTGAGATTATCAGTAAAGGGTGGACGATTGTTCAGCACGGGGATGGGGAATTGTCGAGGTCGGGGATAACGACAAGCAAGGACAGAAATGATGACTGTCGAGGGAGGGGAGGATGATTGCTTATGGGACGACGATTGCCGAGGAGACGGTAGGCAACCACTATGGATGGTGATGGTGACTGCCAAGGACGGGGGTGGGAACCGTAGAGGACGGGGATGGTGACTCCCGAGGATGGGGACGGGGACCACAGAGGATGGGGACAATTACAAGCGAGGACGGGGATGGCGACTGCCAAGGATGGGGATGGGGACCACCGAGTACAGGGATGGGGATGGAGTTAAGTGAGGACGGAAATAACAACCACCGAGGGCAGGGATGATGACCACCGAGGGCGGGGATGATGACCGCTAAAGACGTGAATGGGGATGGGGACTACCAAGGATGGGGATGGTGACAAGCGAGGATGGGGGCGGTGACAAGCGAGGATGAGGATGGCAAGCAAGGAGGGTGATGGCAACAAGCAAGGACGTGGACGATGATAATCGAGGATAGAAAAAATGACAAACAAGGATAAGAAATGACTAATGCTGAATGTAGGATAAATATTGTAGAACATAAATCATTGACATAAATTTATCAAAGTTTTATAACTGAAAACTTGTATTACACCCAATGAAAAAAAATAAAAGGGTCAAAATGCGAAGGATCTCCTGCTTATATGACTTCTCACAAAAGCTTGATGTTCATGTTTTTCTCATGGACGAACGCTGCAATAACCAAAATAAGTAGAGTTATGTTTAAATTAGAATGTTGAGAAGTCATTAAAGGACGAATTACCTTGTTCGTGTTTTCGTATGAGAGATGTCATTTTCATCTCTGAATGAGGTTGTTGGTTACATTCAATAGTATATCAGCTCAATACTCTCTACTTTTAGGCCTAATCTTATGGGCGTCAAGACTTAACCACCCACTGAAAAGAGCCGCTCTGCCTTTGTACTTGTCGCAAGCAGAGAGAGGTACTCTATGGCCAACTTAGGGAGAGACCATTCACCAACTTAGGTACTCCATGGATAAGTTTGTACACCAATGACCATTCACCATTTCAGAGGGGTTTCATTATCTCCAATGAGAGGCTCATTGATGTAGGCATCCAACTTCTGTTTGGGTCCTGCTTTTGGGTTGGATTTGATGCTAGATTGGCCTCCTTCATTGTCTTCACAATTGCAGGAGAATGCTGATGACTACCTTTAGACTTGTGCACTATGGAGGCAATATCACAGGTATATAAAGGAGTCTTCAAGGCTTAATCAGAGCTATCTTCATTGACGAATCAAGTAGCATTGAGGCTGCCACATATTCATTACAGTGTATGATAATCTCATTTTTTTTCCAACTGAAGCTTGATGGCCTCGCATACACTGCCAATACATCTTTGTGTCGTCTTGTTCTCTGAATCACCATGCTAGTTGGTATTCCTCTTAGTCAGCAAACGAACGACCATGATAATGCATTACAGATAGTAAGCCATAGAATTTCTTGCTTCTCTGCCTCTAGAGTGACACCAATGTAATATTGTTTTATCAAGGACGAGTTGGAAAATACTTCTGCAACAGGATGTTGTGAATTCGCTATGCCTTTGACATCATCTTTTAGCCCCCGATGAACTGTGTAAATGTCGCTAAAAACAATTGTGCTCCCATCTTTACTTCGTTGTAAGTAGGCTTTGTTTGCCGAGTTTATAACATGACACACTTCACATATGTCCTTCAAGATGTCCACTAGCATGAAGTACTCAAATATTTTTACTCTAGGTGGCCTCCTCGAATTTGGACTTTTAGTTTCAGGGTAATTCCTACTATCATTTACTACCCCACCGCATGATGATGTTGCTCAAAGTCATTCTGATGTTTAGATTTATTTGAAAATATCCCCCATTCAACAAACAGAGCAATTTCCTTAATAAAATAGTAAAATATAATAACATTGTAAAATATTAAACCAAGAATATAAAAAATGATGTTAGAAGTAACCAACCAATGAGAATCATGACAAAAGAGTGAGAACAGAGGAATAAGCTACTATCCAGCTATCCAGCTATCTCAAACTTTCTATTCTCTTCGTTCCCTTGTTCTGTTATTCTTTTGTTTTCGTTCACTTAACAAAAACAAAAGAATAACAAGAAATTTGCCTTTAAAAAGATAGTAATGACCATTAAAATTAACAAAATTCTAATAGAAATATGGGGGACTGGTACTATGTTTTCAAAATAAAATCTAGTCGATGTCAATTGGTTGAGATAAAATTTTCTGTTCTGAGTTATAATAACATATGACTATGTCATCATAAATGCACGAGATAAAGGATATGTATAGTGCAGAGATAAAGGGTTTTTTACTTATGATGATAAAATGGATTTTCTTTTAAAAGAGAAAAACAGCTTGATGTAAATTGGTTGAAAGCATTTTACTGTTCTTAGCTATAAAATCAAATGAATATGCATGCTAGCTTGAGAGAAGAGTGTGAGGGAGAAATCAGATGGAGACGAATGAGAATCATGAGAAAAGAATGAGAGAGGAATAAGATGGAGAATTCAGAAGTTTTTCAAATCTGCAACATTCAATTTTTTTTCTTTTTGAAGAAAGTGATGTTCAGGTTAAAGTATAATATTTTCAAATAAATCTAAACATCAAAAGTAAAACAAGCACCAAAAAAATCCTTTTTGCCAAGCCACGCTCCAAAATGACTATTAAAAAACTTTGGTCCTTCAAAGGAAAATTCTCAATGCACTTCATTTGTGTCATCAGCAATTAGCTCCACTAAAATCAATTTTGTGTAAATTAATTTTAATAAAGCCTTTTGAACCCAGTTGCACATTTCGCGGTAGTTGTTCTTTGAAGAATGAAGCAAACTGATGATATGAGCTTTTTAGCTGAATATTATAGAAGACTATCGAGCCCTACATGCCGACGATGATTCATTTGTGAGTGGAACTAGGCAAATACTCTAGTAAATCTAGTTTCAGACGTTAAACTTGGGGACTTGAGGACTTAATTGACTATCTAATGCAATCTAGAGACAAATACTCTCTGATGTGTAGCAACCAGTTAAGGAGTAGCCCAAAGCAAAAATATAATTTTCCCCATCCACGCATATAACCAACCATCTGTCATGCAGATCCCCTAGAGTCCTATCAGATCCTTGGCTCTCTAGTTTGGCACAAGAGCCTGCTCTGACCTATAGTGCTCACTATTGCATGATTGAGAAAAAAGAACATCGTAGACAACTAATCCTTATATGTCAGTTTCCTCCTAATCTTTCGATCACATCATTCAGAAAAAAATAAACAATATGCAAATTGAAATAAGTGTTGATATTCTCAATTGAATGTTGATGGAGCTACTAAAATAAGGCTCAAAGAAAATAACTGAAAGTTGTGTAACAACGCTTAATTGAAGTGAGATCCTCCTCCAAATCCAATTGTAATAGATCTTAGAAAGTGTCACAGCCTGGTGTAGGTGAAAGAAGAAAGAAACAGAATATGACATGGTGAAAGAGAATCTAGGAGAAAATAAGTAAACCTGAGAGAGGGTTGAGAGGCTGAGTAAAATTGCGATAAAAAAAGAGAAGGAATAGGACATGAGGAATGGCGTAGCGAGAAGAAAGAGAAGAAGGGAAGAGTGTTATAGAGAAGAATGATAAGAAAGAGGATAAGATAGTTCACCTTGAATGGTAAGTTCTCATGATAAGATGATGTGGAGGGTGGAAGGCAGAGGGAGATGGGTGGCAATCTGCTGGTGATGGCGGGCGATGGCTGTAGGCAGCAGGCGATGGCGGCCGGCGCGGGCGACAACGAGAGGCAGCATGCAGACAAAAGAATAGTAAGTTGTCAAAATTATACATTATAAGTTCCATTGTATAAGTTATATTTATTTTAAAAGGTGTTTTCATCATCCATCTTCCCATCATCAATTTCGTCTTCAATGACGGATGAATGCCAGAATGGGACTGATAATGGAGTTGTGATGATGAAAAAATGTGGACGAATGATGAAATAAATGATATGAAATGCTGTGTACAGATGACTGAACACAAGTCCGTTCAATCTTGTTCAGTCCGTCCGAGAACGTCATCCATCCTACGTCCAACAATCCTATTCTATACAATCCCTCAGAAATTCATATTGAGACAAATTTTTGATCTATGTAATTTTTCTATGATATTAAAGTCAGAATTGCTCAAGGTTCAATGGATCATGATACCCCCTTCACCATAGTATAAAAATATCAAGGAGTTGAAATCGACAAATACCAAAGGACAAGAGATTTGATTACAAGATCTTGTCCTTTGTATCATCTCAATGTCTCTGAAGTACCCTAGAGATATTCAATTTTACCAAACTATAAAGGGATCCTAACATCCATACAGAAGCTTTAATACATCATTCATGTAAGGAGGACAAACCTGTCGATTAATCTCGGTGACGTATATTATTATGTTTGTAATTCAAAAGCTGATATCAATTGCAGCCTGGAGGGTCTGGGTGGTAAATTTTAGTGGGGAAAATTCATTGTGAACAGATAATGCTGAAAACCCCAAAAATGTGCTGCTCCCTTTTTTCATCACATCATGATTTAGAATATAACCCACCCAGTTTAGTCATTTGTTTCATTTATAAGGTACTTTTTTCAACACAGGCTGTCGCAGCTTCCAAAAATGCCATCATTATTGGAAAGGAGTTTCCTCTCATTTCCGTCCACCAAGATTCTCATAGAAGCTTAAATAAATCATTCTTAGAAGGAGGGCATATTTGGTGATTGATCTCGGTGAGGGGTAAAAAAAAACAGATTTTAAAGCCAAAATCCAAGTTAGATTATAACCTATAGAACCTTCATAGGAATTGTAGTGGGAAAAGTTTCTTTGTGAACTATGAAACTGATAACCTACACATTTTGTTGAATTTAGTTCATCTTGTAAAGCTCTGTCTCTTCCTCCATCATCCTCTCCTAAACTCTCTTGTTGGACTAGGGTTTAGAAAAATAAGAATGTAACTTCTTACTCATCCTCCAATTACAGCTGGTTTAAATACCAGCCAATAAAAGTAAATGAGCTGGGCCCAGTCATATTAAGTCAATGATTCTCAAGTGGGAGAATAAGTGACATAACTACTAAGTCACATGGGAGTACTCATAGAAACGTGGTCCACTTAAAGATGAAAGGAAATATAAAAATAAAAGCTTGCAAATCAATATTGGCTAACACCCCTCCTGAAGATGGGTATGAACAATGATACTGCCTAGTTTGGATACCAGTCATTGGAGTTGAGGTCCACAGTCTTTTTGTAAATATATCAACTGTTTGTTGTAAAGACCCAACAAATGTGGGAGGATGAGATCTGTGTCATTTCTCTCTTTGATGAACTGGCCATCAATTTATTTATATTTTGTGGTGGGGTCATGTTCAAGTGGATTGTGAGTAATTGCAATAGCAGACTGATTGTCACAAAAGAGCTTTGTGATTGACTATGCCTGGAATAACCTGAGATCCTCCAATATCTCTCTAGTTCATTAACCTTCAGAGACCCCATGGACCAAGCCCAAAATTTTA